>NC_042989.1:7280172-7580172 GCF_901001165.1 Salmo trutta | reverse complement strand
AATCCGGGGATATGGAGAGAAAATAGGTCCGGTATGCTCTGGTCTGAGTCGCGCTGTACAAAACTGGCGATAGCTTTTCGAGCTAAGGGATAGCTGATGACCGCCAACCGTGGCTAGCTGAACTCCAACATTAGCCAGTGAACTGGCCAACCTCTAGCTAACCGCTGGCTAGCTTCTGTTGTGGATTTCAGATTTGAGGTAAATAATACTTTTTTTTTTAAATTGGTGAGGCGGGTTGCAGGAGAGTGTTTTGAGGTTGAGTTTTTAGAAAATAAATATATAAAAAGATATGCGAAGAAAATATGTAAATATATATATACATGGGACATGACAAGACGAAGGACAAAGACGTCTGACTGCTTCGCCATATTGGAATAAATGTAAATAAATATGACCATAGCACCTCTTCCAATCCAAGTGCCAATCCCTTTTAGCAAACTCCAGGTGGTGCTATGGCCAGACGGAAATATAACTTTTTGAAAAAACAATACATGTGCAGAAAATAACTCATCCCTACTGTATAATATAGTGTTGGATGTTTTATGTTATGGGGCTATTTTGCTTCCACTGGTCCTGGGGCACTTGTTAAGGTCAACGCCATCATGAACTTTACCAAGTAAGAAGACATTTTATCCAAAAACCTGGTTGCCTCTGCCAGGAGGCTGAAACTTGTCCGCAAGTGAATCTTCAAGCAAGCACGCATCAAAATCCATGAAGAAATGGTTAATTGACCACAAAATCAACATTTTGTAATTGGCCATCTCAGTCTCCGGACTTCAACCCCATTGAAAACCTGTGGTTTGAATTCAAGAGGCAGTCCATAAGCGCAGTCAAAGGACATCAATGCTCTGGAAAGAGTCTGTATGGGGAAATGGTCTAAGATGCCTCACAATCTCACAATTTTAGAAAAAGACTCGGTGTCATTATTCTTGCAAGGGGAGCCTTCTGGAGTATTGAAAACAAGGGATCCAATGTTTTTTGAATACTTATTTTATGACTTGCTAAACAAAACCTATTTCTCTGAGCATTTGTATTAGTATGAAATGTATATATTTGTTTACATTTTTTGGAGCACACAATATAGCTCAGTATTTGTTTTATTTATTTTATACAGTATTTATACAGCTCATTTTCATCAAGAGATCCAATTATTCCGGACCCCACTGTAGTTCCCTAGGGGCCCTGGTCAAAAGTAGTGCATAGGGAACAGGGTGCCATTTGGGATGCACATTTTTGTGAATTCTTGCTGTTATGTCAGTCTCTGTCTCCACCTCTTTGCCATCCTCATTTATATGTAATACCTTGACTGCCCTAAATCTACCAGAGTGATGTAAATGTTATGGGTCTGGCTGGCCAACCATAAAATTCCCACAGATAAAATACCAGGACTCTGGGATAGGTATGGTGGGGGCTGGCCAGTATTCTTTTTTTTCATTTATTTTTGCCCTGTGAAAGTTTAATTAAAAGATATAATCTTTATTCTAAGCCCCCTAACACTACTGCTGCTCTAAGTCAGGAGGTTATCTCTAGTTGGTTCTGCTTCCCACTATAGGAGAACATCGCAGTGTGCATGCATGGGTCCCAGCCCCAGTCAGAACCTATAATGTTTATTATCACATCCGCTACCATGCCCCACTACCACTGAACCCTATTGAGAAAGTCCCTTTTCAAATGTGTTTGTTTATCACACATAATGTTACAGATATGTTTAAATGATAAAGGAAGCATCCAAGTGTTGTTTTCATGTGGCAGGACATGATGACGCTTTGAACCAGCATAGTACACACGTTATGCTTGCTTTTAAAATATGTGTGTCTTAGAAACTTCTTTTTTATGATGTCATGTACCTTTCCACAGAATCAGCACCATGGGCCGCGTCTAACAATGACAGTACAGGACTGACTATACATTAACATCTTACCCTTGTCCTTATTCTGGACAGATCCTCTTGGAAACTGTCCTGAAATTCGAAAGCAAAACTCCTCAGATAACTAACTCCATCTATATCCAAAGAGACAACACTTCCTGGAACTCAACTACACATTTGATTTGTTTGTCGTTGCCTTGGTAATTACACCGAATGACCAATCAAATGGCTAAATTGTGTGTAATCGATCATAACCCAATCCCTCAGTCTGAATAAGCTCTGGTCTGCGGACCTCTGTGTGCCTCATTTATGCAGACTCATAATCATATCTCAGACCAGAGGGGTTGTAAATGGGGAATAGGGGAGGACAGTCATTTGCATGAGATACGGTTCGATTGGTGCATGGCACTGTGCCACACTCCCTTGTTCCGTCAGAGGTGCAAAGTTAAGGGAAGGACATGAGAAAGTGTGTCCAGTAATTGCTATTAGGATCAATGGCCTGTGATCAACCTGAGCCTCATTGATCACCTGTTGATGTATGGCTTTGGAAGTCCATGCCATTTGAGATGCAGCTCAAAGCTTTTTGATCCAATTGTTAAGTTTCTATTTTAAGCATTGGAAATCAATGTATGTGCATTTATATACACATAAAACATTTTGATATTGAATCATGTGCATTTGAATAATAGCTAATGACAAAGTTTCTATTGTTTGCATTACGATGATTAGGTCTCTGTAATACTTTGAGTGTGTCATTATCGTCAAATTCAAGTCTAGTAGTTTGACATTTAGATTTAGTCAGCATTTATAGGTTCTGGCCTGAGGCGATTTATATTATCTTTTAAATATTATCCTTCTGCGGAGCATAGACGTTGATAATGCAATTGTTAACACAACAGGATGCATCCGGCTGCATACGTATTGATGGCACCCTAGTCCCTACATACTGGTGCCATTTGGGGGATGCGTCCACTGAGTTGCAGCCTGTGCTTATAACTGCAGTTCTAGTTCTGTACATGGCTCTAGTTCTGTACGTGGGTTTAACATTGTCATACGCTTCTCTCTACACAACTAGAAATGTGGGAAATGTAAAAAAAAAAAAAATAATCCAATATATTCCGTATTAATTTATTCTATTATACATAACCGGGATTACTATTTTAATCTGCCACTTTTCTTTCAATTACAGATATATTTAAAATACCTGATATTCTTGATAGTATCAAGTACTTAAATATGTACAGAGCCAGACAGATCCCGCACATATAGCTCCAAACGGACACCAAAGCTGAGATACAGACGCTGAATGTGAACTCTCCATTGCACAAAGACAAGTGCAGCATGTCGTGACCAGAGAGTGTAAAATACAAACACACTAAGCGGGGGTGAGGCCACTCAGAAAGGTCCAGCATGATAGATTTTTATAAAATGCAATGTGAGGCAATACAAAGATTTAACCACCTGGCAACCTGCAGCCCCAGCCACAGCGGCTATGAGATTTGATATCTGTTATATACGCCAGTAGTAGCCAGATAATTATGTGCATTAGTGGTGTATTGACAGGAGTGGGACATGATGCATGGAGGCTTGGGCTGAAGGTAATTAACTTTGGATGTTTTTATAAAAAATGCTCATACCGCAACCCTGAAGTGATAACTGCAGTGTGTGGTGGCACTAGGAACACCATACTCTATATTTGAAGATTACTTATTCTACAAAATGATGCCACACAATAAACCTGTCTGTAGTTTTAGTATTCAGACCTGTAAACTGTAATGCGTTGGTGTAAAGGTTGAGATTGTGCTAGAGGGATTAGGAGGCATGATTTAAAGAAAGAACCTATAGCGCATTGTATGTACCTACAACTCAACTATATTGTCCTTATGTAAAAACCACATGATTCCACATTTGAAATTACACTTGTGAAATCACGTTTGTTTTTGGAACATCAAATATCAGAAGGATATTTTTTCTAGAAGAAAAGGTGTTAACCCTCCACATCTCTCAAGACCATTAGAGCTCTGGGCCAGCCATTCTTAACCCTTGTGTAGTCTTAACATTCTGTATATTCACCTTGTCCTAATGGTAAAAAATGACCCGCCTTCACTAAACCCCAAAATTAAAGCAGCTTAATTGAATTTTAAACCCCGATCTATTTTAAACCCCAATCTATTTTGCATGGCGGGGGTGAAGGCAAACTTTGATGAGAAGGCCTCTCTCCCCCTTGTTGCGAGGAGTGCAGGGGGGAGCTCAGGCTTGTTCTTTCTAACTGTGCCAACCATGGTAATCTTCCTCTTCAGGAGCTGCTGGCTGAGTTCATAAGAGGTGAAGAAATTGTCACACGTGACATTGTGTCCCCGCAGTCCATCTGTCACATCAAGCACAACCCGCATCCCCTGGTTCTTCTCTGGGCCTCCACTGGTTGGCTTCCCTGTGTAGACTTGCATCTTCCAAGCGTAGCTGGATTGTGCATCACATGCCACCCATATCTTGATGCCATACTTTGCTGGCTTGCTGGGCATATACTATCGGAAAGGACAGCGATCTTTTGACAAAAGAGATTACTATCAGTAATTAGTATCAGTGTCACAGAAAACAATCACATAAATCAATGATATTACAGCAAGACATAATACAATTAACGGTGAAAATCACTTACATTACAGATATATATATATTTTTAACCTCTGAATGGAACCAGGTGCTCATCCACTGTTATTCAGGCCCAGGGTTGTAGAGGTATGGCAGACGCTCCACCCACTTCTCCCAGACCTCTCTTATGGCCACCAGCTTGTCTCTTGCAGGTCTTGACTCACTGTTATCAAATCGTAGCATTCTTGAGAAAGTGTGAAAGACTTTCAGTGGCATCGTGGCACGGAAATTCGCCCTTCCACTCTCTGCATCCCAGAGACTACATTACAATGGCACCGAAGAAGAAGGCTGATGTTTTACGTGTCCCCAACCGAATGTGTTTTTGTCCGTTCATTTGTGTTTTTCGTAACTTATTTTTTTACTTATTTTGAACATAATGTTGCAGCTACCATCTATTATGACCGAAAATAGCTTCTGGACACCAGGACTGTGATTACTCACGACGGAATGGCAGAATCCTTTTTTTCCTTTAACAAGTCTGACGAGCCTGATGCGAATGATATACTGCTTTCTCGGGAACCGGCCCAGATCCCCAAGATTTGCGTGGCGGCGGAGAAATAGGGGCCAGTGGACGGGCTGCCTTCTGAAAATTCTTAGGGGATCGAATAAACCCCACTTCCTTCCATTCTGCTGGCAAATGTACAATCTTTGGATAATAAAATCGATGACCTACGCGGAAGATTAAACTACCAACGGGATATTCAAAAATGTAATATCAAAGTGTTTCATTTCAAATGGTAACAAGAATATGCATATCCTTGCTTCAGGGCCTGAGTTCTCTCTACTACCGCATGGCAAGCGGTACCGGGGTGCCAAGTCTAGGACAAAAAGGCTTCTCAACAGTTTTTACCCCCAAGCCATTAGACTCCTGAACAGGTAACCAAATGGTTACCCGGACTATTTGCATTGTGTGCTCCCCCCCAACCCCTCTTTTACGCTGCTGCTACTCTCTGTTTATCTTATATGAATAGTCACTTTAACTATACGTTCATGTACATACTACCTCAATTGTCCCGACCAACCAGTGCTCCCGCACGTTGGCTAACAGGGCTATCTGCATTGTGTCCCACCACCCGCCAACCCCTCTTTTTACGCTACTGCTACTCTCTGTTCATCATATATGTATAGTCACTTAAACCATACCTACATGCACATACTACCTCAATAAGCCTGACTAACTGGTGTCTGTATATAGCCTTGCTACTCTTATTTTCAAATGTCTTTTTACTGTTGTTTTATTTCTTTACTTACCTGCACACACACACACACACACACACACAAACACACCTTTTTTCCCGCACTATTGGTTAGAGCCTGTAAGTAAGCATTTCACTGTATTTGGCGCATGTGACAAATAAACTTTGATTTGATTTGAGTTACTGGCAGTTAGATTTGGGTATGTCATTTTAGGTGAAAATTGAAAAAAGGGGGCGGATCTTTAAGAGGTTTTAACCTCTACGGGGTCAGATTCTTAATTAGTTGTTACTTTTATTTCATATTCTTATCCGTATTTTTTTTAAACTGCATTGTTGGTTAGGGGGTCGTAAGTAAGCATTTCACCGTAAGGTCTACAACTGTTGTATTCGACGCATGTGACTAATCAAATTTGAATTGATTAGATTTTTGATTTGATACTACCTCGCCTCGGGACCTGTACATACCCGCTAAGATTAGCAGCCCTATGAAAGCAGGTCAATCTCATCCATCCTTTTCCAGTTGTCTCTATATTTACGGAAACCCTCCAAATTTGTACCCTCCAGGATGATTTTTTTCGATGGCTGGTGTGATGAACATGTCACGGCGATGTCCTAGGAAAGGGCAACTGCGTGTCTTGTGGGCCCTGGGGTCATCCTTATGACATTTTGTGCTGCTATCCTGCCCTGGTTGCCATATGGTGACAAGGACCATGTCATTTTGCTGTTCTTTGACGAAAATGTCTCTCAGCTTGGGGGATTTCTTCTTCATCTGAAGATTATGCATCGTGCTCTGGATTGTAATTCTTCCCCATCTTCTTCTTCAGATACCTCCTCCTCTTCTAAATAATTGTTCTCTTGTCCTCCTGGACATCTGAAAAAAGCAGATCTATCACCTGTTGGGCACTGAACCGTGCACTTATGTCAGAAAAGAGAGAACTGGGGGGACTGTCATCTGCAGCACCTTTATAACCTCTGACTGTGTTCCCCATTAGTAAACAATGCTTTCAATAAATGTTTATTTTGTCTGAATTTTTGTTTATTTTGTCTGAATTTGTTTTTGTTTTGTCTGTGAACTTGAGTCATGTGTGGTGTCGTGGAGGGGAGATGCTGCACATGCACAAGAAAGTTTTAGTTTTGTTCAATCAGTAGCACACAATCTCAGTGTGTGTGTGTGTGTGTGTGTTTGTTTGTTTTTGTGGTGTGTTAATGATTTTATAGCTGCCGGGTCAAAAAGGACCCTAGTGGTGTACAGCTTTCATTGAAATATGAACAAAGGCAATGTTTCACTTTTTCTAATGTTGGGGTCACTCTAGGAAAAGTAATCCAATTTCAAGATGAAAAAATATAATTTAGGTGGTTTTCTCTGCTGTGAAAAGGCTAGGCGTCCGGTGAACTTCCGGTGAAACTGGAGGGCGCGCAATTCAAATAAATAATCATACAAATTATGGATGTCAAACATTTAGGTACATACAAGTGTCTTATATTGGTTGAAAGCTTAAATTATTGGTTTAATAAAGAACTGTACAAATGATACATACAATTCCCCCCAAAAATATGAATTCATTCAGAAATATGAAATCTGCATGTAAAACATTTACATTTGACATGAGTCATTTAGCAGATGCTCTTATCCAGTGAGTTACAGTAATGCATTGATCTTAAGATAGATTGGTGAGAAAACCATATACAGTGGGGGAAAAAAGTATTTGATCCCCTGCTGATTTTGTGCGTTTGCCCACTTACAAAGAAATGATCAGTCTATAATTTTAATGGTAGGTTTATATGAACAGTGAGAGACGCATGTCAAAAATGTTATAAATTGATTTGCATTTTAATGAGGGAAATAAGTATTTGACCCCTCTGCAAAACATGACCTAGTACTTGGTGGCAAAACCCTTGTTGGCAATCACAGAGGTCAGACGTTTCTTGTAGTTGCCACCAAGTTTGCACACATCTCAGGAGGGATTTTGTCCCACTCCTCTTTGCAGATCTTCTCCAAGTCGTTAAGGTTTCGAGGCTGACGTTTGGCAACTCGAACCTTCAGCTCCCTCCACAGATTTTCTATGGGATTAAGGTCTGGAGACTGGCTAGGCCACTCCAGGACCTTAATGTGCTTCTTCTTGAGCCACTCCTTTGTTGCCTTGGCCATGTGTTTTGGGTCATTGTCATGCTGGAATACCCATCCATGACCCATTTTCAATGCCCTGGCTGAGGGAAGGAGGTTCTCACCCAAGATTTGATGGTACATGGCCCCGTCAAATGATGCGGTGAAGTTGTCCTGTCCCCTTAGCAGAAAAACACCCCCAAAGCATAATGTTTCCACCTCCATGTTTGCCAGTGGAGGTGTAGCTCAGTTGGTAGAGCATGGTGTTTGCAACGCCAGGGTTGTGGTTTCGATTCCCACGGGGGGCCAGCACAGAAAAAAAATATGTATTAAATGAAATGTATGCATTCACTACTGTAAGTTGCTCTGGATAAGAGCTTCTGCTAAATGACTAAAATGTGATGTAAATTTGTTCTTGGGGTCATAGGCAGCATTCCTCCTCTTCCAAACACATTGAGTTGATGCCAAAGAGCTTCATTTTGGTCTCATCTGACCACAACACTTTCACCAGTTGTCCTCTTAATCATTCAGATGTTCATTGGCAAACTTCAGACGGGCATGTATATGTATTCTTGAGCAGGGGGACCTTGCAGGTGCTGCAGGATTTCAGTCCTTCACGGCATAGTGTGTTACCAATTGTTTTCTTTGTGACTATGGTCCCAGCTGCCTTGAGATCATTGACAAGATCCTCCCGTGTAGTTCTGGGCTGATTCCTCACCGTTCTCATGATCATTGCAACTCCACGAGGTGAGATCTTGCATGGAGCCCCAGGCCGAGGGATATTGACAGTTCTTTTGTGTTTCTTCCATTTGCGAATAATCGCACCAAATGTTGTCACCTTCTCACCAAGCTGCTTGGCGATGGTCTTGTAGCCCATTCCAGCCTTGTGTAGGTCTACAATCTTGTCCCTGACATCCTTGGAGAGCTCTTTGGTCTTGGCCATGGTGGAGAGTTTGGAATCTGATTGATTGATTGCTTCTGTGGACAGGTGTCTTTTATACAGGTAACAAGCTGCGGTTAGGAGCACACCCTTTAAGAATGTGCTCCTTATTTCAGCTCGTTACCTGTATAAAAGACACCTGGGAGCCAGAAATCTTTCTCATTGAGAGGGGGTCAAATACTTATTTCCCTCATTAAAATGCAAATCAATTTATAACAGTTTTGACATGTGTTTTTCTGGATACTTTTGTTGTTATTCTGTCTCTCACTGTTCAAATAAACCTTCCATTAAAATTATAGACTGATCATTTCTTTGTCAGTGGGCAAACGAACAAAATCAGCAGGGGATGAGAAACTTTTTTCCCCCACTGTATCACAGTCAAATACGAACATTCCATTCCAGCTAAACAATAGATATACAGTATAGCGTTTAAACATTTAAATCTATTAATTTAGAAAGTGAGAACAGTAATATTTCACACACACACAATAATCCCTTTCTCTCTCCTCATATTATTTTCACAGGAGTCATACTGCTTTGCCAAGTGCCGTGAGATGGCTTCCAATTCTTTCTAGGCAATTAATGATACTGGGGCTTTTAGGAAGTTGAATAAGATCTCTGAATATCTAGGTCAGATAAAAAAATGAAATCTGAGACAACAACCAAGATAATAACTTTGTGTTCATCACCAAACACATCTCAGTTTAAAACCCTTCCTGA
Organism: Salmo trutta; assembly: GCF_901001165.1. Taxonomy (NCBI): domain Eukaryota; kingdom Metazoa; phylum Chordata; class Actinopteri; order Salmoniformes; family Salmonidae; genus Salmo; species Salmo trutta. The sequence goes on along the minus strand of NC_042989.1, from coordinate 7,570,693 downwards.
CTCTCAAAGAGATGAAGTGATTGAACCGGTGAGAGAGAGGGTAGATTCAATTTTTTTCTGGGGCGGCTGAATTAACATGGCTGTATCTTCACTGGCAGCAGTCTGATTCTCTGCAGAGATATGATAGAGGGCTGTGATTATCCAACCTGCACTCAGGGGTAGACATAACATAGTAAAAGAAGATCTGGGACACTCAAATGATTATGATATGTTATATTTAGTATTTTATGTATTAATTTGTGGATGTCCATCATCCATTCCTTATGATTTGTTGCAAATTACAATTCCTATGATATGTTACGAATTAATATTTGTTGTGGCAAACGTTAGCTAGGTGGCTAACGTAAACTAGGATTGGGGTTAGGGTTAGGAGTTAGGGTTAGGGTTAGCTAACATGCTAAGTAGTTGCAAAGTTGCAAAAAAGTAGTAAGTAGTTGCAAAGCTGATAATTAGCTAAAATGCTAAAGTTGGCCGTGATGAGTTTTGAACACGCAACCTTCGATTTCTAGACATTCACGTTATACGCTTACCCATCCACCCCAACTAATCATTTTTGGCTTAAGTAACCTTCTGTCTTATGTAACCATACCAAACAGAACATATCATGCTAATTGTGTTTACTATGTTACGTCTAGTCTATGAGACCTGGCTGGATTATCTGAGCTGGGCTGGGAAACTGAGGGGAGAGAGAGATAGAACAATGTATAGTTCTTAGGGGCTGGGTTGGGGGGATTCATTAATGACATAGACGCCAAATTGATAACTGTAATCCTGTGCTAGGGAAAATCCTATTTAACTGAACCCAGCCTCCTCCTGGGGAATCTTCCCCAGTTTGTACGTCATCCCTTTGTAATTACTTTCAGAGAGAGAAAGAGATTCCTTCAGAGGCTAACTGGGCTTAGAGTGTTTGGTTACTGCATACTACATACCAAGGACATGATCCTTGTCCTCAATTGCTCCATATCATACCGTCCATCAAAACCAGATATTTTATACGATTTTAGCAGAATATCTGTTTGAAAGCAACCCTTACAAGATGCTCGCTGTGTAATTTGCTCATTGATGGCTACCCTATATCTCATTTTGAAATACACTACATCGCCAAAAATATGTGAACAACACTTCTAATTAGTGGATTCGGCTATTTCAGCAACACCTGTTGCTGACAGGTGTATAAATTTGACCACACTGCCATGCAATCTCCATAGACAAACATTGGCAGTAGAATGGCCCGTACTGAAGATCTCAGTGACTTTCAACGTGGCACCGTCGTAGGATGCCACCGTTTCATCAAGTCAGTTCATCAAATGTATGCCCTGCTAGAGCTGCCCCAATCACTGTAAGTTCTGTTATTGTGAAGTGGAAATGTCTAGGAGCAACAGCGGCTCAGCCGCGAAGTGGTAGGCCACACAAGCTCACAGAACGGGACCGCCGAGTGCTGAAGTGTGTAGCGTGTAGAAATTGTCTGTCCTCAGTTGCACTATCGACTTCCAAACTGCCTCTGGAAGCAACTTCAGCACAAAAACTGTTAGTCGGGAGCTTCATGAAATGGGTTTCCACGGCCGAGCAGCCGCACACAATCCTAAGATCAACATGTGCAATGCCAAGCGTCGGTTGGAGTGATGTAAAGCTTGCTGACATTCTCTGGAGTGATGAATCACACTTCACCAACTGGCAGTTCGATGGACGAATCTGGGTTTTGCGGATGCCAGAAGAATGCTACCTGCCCCAAGCATGGTTTGGGCTAGGCTCCTTAGTTCCAGTGTAGAGAAATCTTAACGCTACAGTACACAATGACATTCTAGACGATTCTGTGCTTCCAACTTTGTGGCAACAGTTTGGGGAAGGCCCTTTAATGTTTCAGCATGACAATGCCCTCGTGAACAAAGCAAGGTTCAATGGTTTGTGATGGTGCTAGCTCACTTTAAATGCATTCAAATGTTGTTGTGACATTTCTTCCCCGATCTACTTATGTAAAGCTTTTAATAAGTTGTGTTAATTAATACAAGACTAATGAAGTCCCTGCTAAAATTGGGGAGAATCACGAAGTGTTAGAAGTTACGGAAGAAACTGTAGTTGTTAGACAGTCTCAATGGGGTGTGCTGTATGTCGATTGGAACTGTGGATAATCCAGTGAATTAGGAAGGACGCTGTAGCGAGTTGTTAGTAGGTCTCAGTGGGGTGTACTGTATGTAGATTGGCAGTGCGTCTACTCTACATAGTTCTTTAAATGAAATGAAACTACTCAAATGGAAGTCTCATAAAACAGCATTCTGATTGTGTCATAATTACTGTAATTTGCAATGGATGATGACAACTTGTTTGGGATAAAGTTTCCAATGAAAAACAAAGATAAAGATTTCTCAGTGGCATCACTTTGGTTTAGATTGACATTAATTTGTCAATATATTTTTGAGTTGCAATACAGTGGATTGAGGTCTGTATTCAAGAGTTATGAAGAATAACATTATATTCAAGTTCACCTAATTGAAACTACACACAGGCAAGGCAGTCTCAGTGGACACAAGCAGAATACAAATCTTGGACACAATCAAACAAACCTGTGTCCCTCAATAGATCTCGATGATGAAAACATATTGGCATTATTAAAGGCCCAAGGCAGATGTTTTTATCTCAATATCAAATCATTTCTGGGTAACAATTAAGTACCATACTGTGATTGTTTTCAATTAAACTGGTCAAAACGAAACAAAAATGTATTCTTAATAACAAAGAACGTTTCTCCAGCAAGAATTTTGCAAGGAGTGTTCTGAGAGGTGAGGAGAAAGAGGAAAAACTAGCTGTTATTGGCAGAGAGGAATGGAACTCTTCAATATTAATATTGGTTTATTATCTAATTTACCGGTGATGTCACCATGCTGGCCAAAACTCCAACCTAGTCAAACAGGCTGACATTTCAGATGGTCTTTTCAAACAGCTTTTATACTAAAAGGGCATTGTCATCATTTTCACAATTTCACAATATTATTTCAACCTCATAGTGTAGAACTATACTGTATATAAAACACAGGAAAATCACGTTAACTGCACTGGGGCTTCAAGAAAATTGGTTTTGGGTAAAGTTTAATCTTGAGAGAACTAACAGCGTGCTGCTGGTTTGAAGTCTGCTAATTAAGAAGGGAGTTGTTAGGCCATATCCGTCTGCCCAGGCAATTTCAGATTGAAACAGCACTCCACTGATGATTTCTGAGGTGGCAGCTCAGCCTATAGGGAGACCAGACGCACAGACCCCAGTGGATAACTAAATCAGTTCTCTAGCCCTCTCTGCCAAGGAAAGAATGAAATAGGGTAAATAGACTTCACTTTTCACAGAATGTGTACCCTCCTTTAGGAATCTAAAAGTAACTTGCATGACAAATACCCAGTGAATTGGCTGGCACTTGTCTTGACAAGTGGATGAATTTTACACTAGATGGAATGGGCAATGGAGCCTCCTGTTTTGAGAAGTGAAAAATAAGTCACGTTTATGCTTGCAGTCTGCCTTCCATACTCACATGGCTATGTCTAATTCTACAATTTTAATCGAGTTTTTTAAGTGTGTCTCTTCAATGTTTTGTAAGGATCATACACACATTTTATCAGGTCCATCTACGAATGCAAATTGTTTCTGGGAAATTAGATGTTGAAACAATTGTGAATATGTGTTATCATCTACTAAAACCGTTCTTGAAGGCACATTTACTTAAAGCACATTCAAACAATCAAATAAGACCTGCAGGACTTAAGCCTGATTTATACAGGATGTATGCAACGCAAGAATGCAGATGTGAAATGGTGATCTTGCATACTTGCATCGAGTTTATAATTGCAGGCTGCACACGTTTGCTTAATTTTGCTAAGCCATTATACAGGATTCACATTTTGCGTAGCTATTTGTAGTTCCTGTGTTGCGTCCTGTGTAGGGTATAAATTAAACTTAAACGATAGATGTCTTCTATTTTTGGTATGTGCAACACGTCCGCATCGGTCCTCATCTGTTCTGTTATGGTAGTGCCACTAGTTCCCGAAACTTAAGATGGGAGCATCGAGTGATTTATCTGTATGGATTTTTAGGACACGTTTGAACAGGATTCCTCCTTGGAGGTCTTGAGTTAGGTGTCCTCTCCGTTGCCTCTATCTAATAGTTTAAATGGATGGTCCTGGGAGCAAGGTGGTCGAAACACACCACAAACATAAAATCTCTTAACACCTGATATTCAGAGTTACATATAGTAAATATCGAAATGAACGGTAGCATTCGGGTATTGTCAGTTAGTATTGTATCCCTTAGACAAGTTACCTTTCCACTGTTCTTGATAAATAATCTTTAACCGAATAACGAATTAAGCGAGGCAGAGCACCGTGCCAACGTTATTTATGGAACGCTGCAAGAATGTAGCCTCAGTTGCATCATTTGTTGAGCAGAAAAACTGGTATTTTATTGAACATGTGCCTCTCTCTCCATCTCTCACAGGCTTTGGCTTGGTGGTGACAAAAGGAGCAGCAACCCAGTGCTCGGTCTGTCTGTGTGTTACCAATAACCTTCTTTTGTAGTTCCTTAAACTCTGTCACTTTGCCAGACTGCCAGCTGAGGAGAGAAGAAATGGCAGTGTCCTGCAGGTTACAATCAGCCCTTAACGGTGAAACTGCCACGTCCTTTTGTGATATAAGAACAACAAAGAAGTTACTGCAAACAACAAACATTTCTTTTCCCCTCAGACATCATTACACGGGCGATAGAACAGTGGAATATGTACTGCACTTTTTTTTCTACACTGCTTGATACGACCTCACATCGGTTTAGTCCACAAAACAAAAACAATAACAAAAGTGCTGAGGCAAGTAGTGGCGCTGTTTCCCCTAATGCGGATTCCATCTTTAAAGCTCTCTGCAGCTCCTGAAGGACCTCACACTGTAGCCAAAACAACAACAAGAACAAAACATTTAAAACGCTTAGCCCTATTTGCACGGGACAAGAATTACTATAGATTCTATAGTATAAAAGTTAGCTATGCAATTATTACCCCAGCATGTCTGTTTTTACAGTGGATGATTCCGATGGGATTCGTTTTACCAAACTGCCCCCAGGGTGAAAAAAATATATATTTATCTTTCAAAATTGACCATTTTGACGGAAGCCTGGAGGCTGTTCTAGGCCTGAAGATATTTAAACTTGTCTAGGGATAGTGTAATATTGGCTTTCAGTTCTAAGAAAGCAATAATGTCAATAAGAACCATGAACTTTATGCAGACATTCAATTAACCCATAAGAGTCTAAGTCCTGTCTAAGCCAGGGGAAGGGGGGAGGGGGGTTCTACTAAGCTATATGGAATTGTTTTAAGAAGGTCATACCAATGATTATTTTGCAATTTGATATAGAAGTTTAAGACCCCTTGAAGTATTAACAAATATATAAAACACCAGCATGTACATGTACAGTGCATTCGGAAAGTATTCAGACCCCTTGACTTTTTTCACATTTTGTTACATTACAACCTTATTTTAAAATGTATAAAAAAAAATCCACCCATTTCGTTTCACTTTCGGAGCGCACACTTGACACTCTGGCCGATGATTTGTTTACCTCTGGAAAACATGAAAACTGCCTAACTAGTTCTGCTGGCAACAATTTCATTACACTTCTTTGCAGACGTTTACTGACACCGGCCATATTCAATGGGTGATGTACAAATGTCACGTAACGTTAGCTAACGAGCCAGCCAGCTAACACTAGCTAGTTAAACAACAATTAACCTCTATGGGCTATGTGGAACGCAAGCGTCCCACCCCTGGTACACCCTATCAACAACAGGTGAAATATCAAGAGCGCCAAATTTGAAAACAATTAAATGTCATAATTCAAATTTCTCAAACATACAACTATCTTACACCCTTTGAAAGATAAACATCTCCTTAATCTAACCACATTGTCCGATTTCAAAAAGGCTTTACGGCGAAAGCATAAAGTTAGATTATGTTAGGAGAGTACATTGAAAATAGCTGTGTGTAATGTTTTGTCAATGCAAAGACACGCGTCACCAAAAGCAGAAAACCAGCTAAAATTAATGCACTAACCTTTGACAATCTCCATCAGATGACACTCCTAGGACATTATGTTAGACAATACATGCATTTTTAGTTCTATCAAGTTCATATTTATATCCAAAAACAGCGTTTTACTATGGCGTTGATGTTGAGGAAATCTTTTCCCTCCAATACCGCCAGTCAAATCAGCACAACAAATTAAATAATTACTATTCGAAAACATTGGTAAAATATTATATTGTCATTCAAAGAATTATAGATTTACATCTCTTGAACGCAACCGGATTGCCAGATTTAAAAATAACCTTACTGGGAAATCACACTTCGCAATAATCTGAGCACTGCGCCCAGAAAAATATGCTTTGCGATACAGACTAACCGCCATGTTGGAGAGATCTAAAATCGAAAATACTATGTAAATAATCCATTACCTTTGATTCTCTTCATCAGATGTCCCTTTCAGGCATCCCAGGTCCATAACGAATGTAGTTTTGTTCGAAAAAGCTCATAATTTATGTCCAAAAAGCTCCGTGTTGTTAGCACATGATCTAAGCCCGCCGGACTTCTCTTCATGAAAGAGGGGAGAAAAAATATTTAAGTTCGTTCAAACATGTCAAACGTTGTATAGCATAAATCATTAGTGCCTTTTTCAACCAGAACATGAATAATATTCAAGGCGGACGATTGCATTCTCTTTTAAAACGTATTGGAACGAGAGTACCCAACATGAACTCGCGCGCCAGAGTCTTGTCGGCCACCACCGTTCCAAGGCTCTTGTTCGTTCAGTTCTCACAGTAGAAGACTCAAACAACTTTGTAAAGACTGGTGACATCTAGTGGAAGTCATAGGAAGTGCTCAACGATTAATAAGCCCCTGTGTGTTTCAATGGCATAGGCTTAAATGTAATTCAACACATCAGGTATCCACTTCCTGTCAGAATTTGTCTCAGGGTTTTGACTGCCATATGAGTTCTGTTATACTTACAGACACCATTCAAACAGTTTTAGAAAATTCAGAGTGTTTTCTATCCAAACCTGAATAATATGCATATTCTAGCTTCTGAGTTGGTGTAGGAGGCAGTTAAAAATGGGCACATATTTTTTTCAAAATTCTCAATACTGCCCCCTATCTCCAACAGGTTTTAACAAAGTGCCAACAATGCCACAGTGCTGGGAGCTAACCTATCAGGTGCAATGTTAGCTAGCTAACGTCAGGCTCTAACTAGAAAGCAAACAGCTCTAGGAAACGAATAATAATGTCCGCTAGGGAGCCAGCCAGCTAACGTTAGCTAGCTAGCTAACAGTACACTTTAGCATGAAATGAAACCGCTTCCTGTCATAATTAGAAACTTGTAATATCTGAAAATGCAGCTAGCTAACACTGGACTATCTTACCTGTATACGTCATCATGCATGATGGACGCGTCTCTTTGTCAGGAATGCCATACCACGGTTGCCCTTAGTATGAAGATGTAATGCAGAGACAGGTGTTTTCTCCATCTCTTTAGTTATCATACTCTAATTCCACTGATTTCAAAACTTGATCCTCCAGAAAGTGAAGAACAACACTTATGCAGCTCCACCACACAATACATGTCTTAAAACCGCGTTCAACAGGATTACCAACACAGACTGACGAGCTCAAATAGACAGAAGACTTCATTATGGCAGACCAATCTAAACTCCTCTCTCTGCAAGTCTCAGACAATCATGGCTACTGGGAATGTTGCTATCTTTTTCTGTGGCGTAACCAACAAGGATCGTAATTGAACAATTGTAATTGTGTTTACAGCATACACGTTTACTATTAAGGCACATGAAAGCTCACATGTTCGAGAAGGTATTTCTGCCAAAAAAAACGCATGTTGATAAAAAAAGTATGTTAAAACAGCTCTCCTGTGAAGTGGCGACTTGCAACATACGCCTAGTTTCCTGAACCTGGTCATGACCTAAAGACTCTCAGAACATGAGAAACAAGATTCTCTGGACTGATGAAACCAAGATTGAACTCTTTTGCCTGAATGCCAAGCGTCACGTCTGGAGGAAAACTGGCACCATCCCTACGGTGAAGCATGGTGGTGGCAGCATCATGCAATGGGGATGTTTTTCAGCAGCAGGGACAGGGAGACTAGTCAGTATCGAGGGAAAGATGAACGGAGCAAAGTACAGAGAAATCCTTGATGAAAACCTGCTCCAGAGCACTCAGGACCTAAGACTGGGGTGAAAGTTCACCTTCTAACAGGACAACGACCTAAGCACACAGACAGGACAATGCAGGAGTGGCTTCAGAACAAGTTTCTGAATGTCCTAGAGTGGCCCAGCCAGAGCCCAGACTTGAACCCGATCAAACATCTCTGGATAGACCTGAAAATAGCTGTGCAGCGATGCCCCCAATCCAACTTGACAGAGCTGAAAGGATCTGCAGAGAAGAATTGGATAAACTCCCCAAATACAGGTGTGCCAAGCTTGTATCATCACACCCAAGAAGACTCGAGGCTGTAATCGCTGCCAAAGGTCCTTCAACAAAGCATTGAGTAAAGGGTCTGAATACTTATGTAAATGTGATATTTCAGCTTTTTATTTTTAATGCATTTGCAAAAACAAAATATATATATTTTTTTGCTTTGTCATTATGGGGTATTGTGTGTAGATCGGTAAGGGATCTTTTTTTATCCATTTGGAAACGTCAAGGGGTCTTAATACTTTACCAACGCACTGTCACTTTCCACAGAGGGTTCATATATGTGTGTAGCCCAAACTGTTCAGACGCAACAGACAGAAGTTGGCAGATTGGCTGTACCGACTTCAGACGAGTCAAAAGATGCTTGTGGGGGTCATAGAGCAAAATATAGAACACCAACAGAGGTGTCATAATAGTTTGTAGGCCAAACCGTTTGGACGCTACATACGATTTTACGAGATAACCCGATTTTCGGGATGACTCATGGTCTGACAAACATCACTCTAGCTCTGTCAATTTTCACCGCAGATGCGGAAATGTGTAGGTGGATGCGGTGAATTGAGACACATCCAATGCAAATAAACAGATATATCTGGCTTAAAGTGACATATTTCTATTGGGATTTTTATGGGGCGCTGACATCGACCATAGGGGGTTAACTGACATATTTGGCAATTTATCAATTAATTGGCACAATATATTTGAAAAGACAAATAGGAACTGGGAAAGTTAATATATGACAAAACAGATAATTTGTCACGGGCTGGCTCGAGAAAACAACAGGAGAGGTAGAGTCAGGCGCAGGAGACAGAGAGTTCTCGACCACACTTCTTTATTAAAAGCAACTGGATGTGGTCCCCAAAAGTATAGGGGCGCAGACCTTAAATGATTCTGCGGTGGTGTACAAAAATGAAAATAAACAACAGGCAGAGGGAAAAACCCAGTACACGTTCCTCCAGCACAAAAACCCCGGACAAGCAACACAATCACGTACAAACACATACATCCTACGCTAACCTAAATAACCCCCCCTTACTAATGACTAACCAAAAACAGGTGCGTGCCTAACTAGACCTAACCAACAGAAAGTGAAACAAAAAGGGATCGATGGTAGCTAGTAGGCCGGCGACGACGACCGCCGAGCTCTGCCCGGCCGAGGAGGGGCGCCACCATCCGTCACTGTCGTGACAGTACTCCCCCCCTGACGCGCGGCTCCCGCAGCGCGCCTACGCCGGCCTCGAGGACGCCCCGGAGGGCGAGGCGCAGGGCGATCCGGATGGAGGCTGTGGAACTCCCGGATGAGCGCTGGGTCCAGTATGTCCTCCACCGGTACCCAGCACCTCTCCTCCGGGCCGTACCCCTCCCAGTCCACGAGGTACTGCAGGCCCCTCGCCCGGCGTCTGGAGTCCAAGATGGACCGGACTGTGTACGCCGGGGGCCCCCCGATGTCCAGGGGGGGTGGAGGGACCTCCCGTACCTCATTTTCCTGCAGCGGACCAGCTACCACCGGCCTGAGGAGAGACACATGAAACGAGGGGTTAATACGATAATAAGAAGGAAGTTGTAATCTGTAACACACCTCGTTTATTCTTCTCAGGACTTTAAATGGAACCCACAAACCGCGGACCCAGCTTCCGGCAGGGCAGGCGGAGGGACAGGTTCCGGGTCGAGAGCCAGACTCTCTCCCCTGGGTGAACACGGGGGCCTCGCTGCGGTGCCGGTCAGCGCTCGCTCTTTGTCGCTCCCTGGCTCGTTCCAGGGATTCCTGCACAGCGTCCCAGGTCTCCCTTGAGCGCTGAACCCATTCCTCCACCGCAGGGGCCTCCGTCTGGCTCTGATGCCATGGCCCCAGGACCGGCTGATAACCCAACACACATTGGAATGGTGACATGTTGGTGGAGGAGTGGCGCAAAGAGTTCTGAGCCATTTCGGCCAATGGTACGAACCTTGCCCACTCCCCTGGCCGGTCCTGGCAGTAGGACCGCAGAAACCTGCCCACCTCCTGGTTTAACCTTTCCACCTGCCCATTACTTTTGGGGTGAAACCCCGAGGTCAAACTGACCGAAACCCCCAGTCGCTCCATAAACGCCCGCCATACTCGGGACGTGAACTGGGGGCCTCGATCTGAGACGATATCCTCGGGCACCCCGTAGTGCCGGAAGACGTGGGTGAATAAGGCTTCCGCGGTCTGCAGGGCCGTAGGAAGACCGGGTAACGGAAGCAGACGGCAGGACTTAGATAACTGGTCCACAACGACCAGGATCGTAGTGTTGCCCTGAGACGGCGGGAGATCGGTCAAGAAATCCACCGCCAGGTGGAACCATGGTCGCTGCGGAACCGGGAGGGGTTGTAATTTCCCTCTAGGCAGGTGCCTGGGAGCCTTACTCTGAGTGCATACCGAACAGGAGACATAGTGCCTCACGTCCCTCACCAAGGTGGGCCACCAGTATCTCCCACTAAGACCACGCACTGTCCGCTCAACCCCTGGGTGACCCGAGGAGGGAAGCGTGTGTGCCCACCGAATCAGACGATCGCGAACACCGAGTGGAACGTACTTACGACCCACTGGACACTGCGGAGGAGTAGGCTCCGTCCGTAACGCCCGCTCGATGTCCGCGTCCACCTCCCAGACCACCGGTGCCACCAGGCAGGAGGCTGGAAGTATGGGCGTGGGATCGTGGACCGTTCCTCGGCGTCATGGAGACGAGACAGTGCGTCGGCCTTAGTGTTCCGGGAACCTGGGATATACGAGATGTTAAACCGAAATCTCGTAAAGAACATCGCCCACCTGGCTTGACGCGGGTTCAGTCTCCTCGCCGCCCGGATGTACTCCAGATTGCGGTGGTCAGTCCAGATGAGAAAAGGGTGACGCGCCCCCTCAAGCCAATGTCTCCACACCTTCAGGGCTCTGACCACAGCCAACAGCTCCCTGTCCCCCACATCATAGTTACGCTCCGCCGGACTCAACTTCCTAGAGAAGAAGGCGCAGGGGCGGAGCTTGGGGGGGCGCCCGAGCGCTGGGACAGCACGGCTCCTACCCCAGCCTCGTACGCGTCCACCTCCACTATGAACGGCAAAGAGGGGTCCGGGTGCGCCAGCACCGGAGCGTCGGTGAACAAAACCTTCAGACGGCTAAAGGCCCTGTCCGCCTCCGCGGACCACTGCAACCGCACCGGGCCCCCCTTCAACAGTGAGGTAATGGGAGCCGCCACCTGCCCAAAGCCCCGGATAAACCTCCGGTAGTAATTGGCAAATCCCAAAAACCGCTGCACCTCCTTCACCGTGGTGGGAGTCGGCCAATTACGCACGGCTGAGACGCGGTCACATTCCATCACTACCCCTGATGAGGAAATAGGATACCCCAAGAAAGAGACGGCTGGTTTGGAAAACTCACATTTCTCAGCCTTGACGTATAGGTCATGCTCCACCAGTCGCCCAAGCACTTTACGCACCAGAGACACATGCTCGGCGCGTGTAGCGGAGTAGACCAGAATGTCATCGATGTACACCACTACACCCTGACCGAGCAGGTCCCGGAGAATCTCGTCCACAAAGGATTGGAAGACTGCGGGAGCATTCTTTAACCCATACGGCATGACGAGGTACTCATAATGGCCAGATGTGGTACTAAATGCAGTTTTCCACTCGTCCCCTCCTCGGATACGCACCAGATTATATGCACTCCTGAGATCCAATTTCGTGAAGAAGCGCGCCCCGTGAAATGACTCCATCGCCGAGGTGATGAGAGGTAGTGGGTAACTGAAACCCACTGTGATGGCATTTAGACCTCTATAGTCAATGCACGGGCGCAGACCTCCCTCCTTCTTCTTCACGAAAAAGAAGCTCGAGGAGACGGGTGAGTGAGATGGCCGAATGTATCCCTGCCTCAAAGACTCAGTGACGTATGTCTCCATAGCCGCTGTCTCCTCCTGAGACAGGGGATAAACGTGACTACGAGGAAGGGCAGCGCCCACCTGGAGGTTTATCGCACAGTCTCCTCGTCGAAGAGGTGGTAATTGGGTCGCCTTCGTTTTACTGAAGGCGATAGCCAAATCGGCATACTCTGAGGGAATGTGCACGGTGGAGACTTAGTAGTCGCACCGATGGAAACTCCTATGCACCTGCCCGAGCACTCATTTGACCACCCCTTAAGAGCCCTCTGTCCCCACAAAATCTTAGGGTTGTGAGTGGCTAGCCAGGGAATCCCTAGAACCACTGGAAACGCTGGGGAATCAATGAGGAAAAGACTAATCCGCTCCTCATGACCCCCCCGCATTACCATGACCAGAGGTACAGTGACCTCCCTGACCAGCCCTGACCCTAGTGGTCGACTGTCTAGGGCGTGCACGGGGAAGGGTTGGTCCAACTGGACCAGGGGAATCCCTAACTTAGCCGCGACCCCATGGTCCATAAAACTCCCCGCCGTGCCTGAATCGACTAGCGCCTTAAACCGGGAGTGAGGGGAGAAACCAGGAAAAGACACTGACACATACATGTGACGGACAGGGGGGTCTGGGTGAGGCTGGTGCTGACTCACCTGAGGTGTCAAAGGAGCGCTCTGCCTGCCGTCTGGACTCCTAGGGGAGTCTCCCCAGCACCGGTCCACAGTGTGCCCTCTGCGACCACATGAGGTGCAGGAGCGACCTCCCCCTCCAGTCTTCCTGGCTGCTGCCCCCCCTATCTCCATAGGCGTGGCAGCCGGAGGGCTGGAGGGTGGAATGAGCAGGGCCCGGGTCGGACGTCCGCGGGCGGCCAGCAGATTGTCCAGTCGGATGGACAGATCCACTAGTTGGTCCAGTGTGTTGGTCGTGTCCCGACAGGCTAATTCCCGGCGGACGTCCTCCCTCAAACTACAACGGTAGTGATCTATAAGGGCCCTCTCATTCCACCCTGCTCCCGCGGCCAGGGTCCGGAACTCGAGAGCAAAATCCTGCGCGCTCCTCGTCTCCTGCCTCAGGTGAAACAGCCGCTCACCCGCCGCTCTCCCCTCCGGGGGATGAACGAATACTGCCCGAAAGCGGCGGGTGAACTCTGGGTAGTTGTCCCTGGCTGAGTCCGGACTGTCCCACACGGCGTTTGCCCATTCCAGGGCCTTACCCGTGAGACAGGAGACGAGGACGCTCTCCTCCCCCGAGGGAGAGGGACGAACGGTCGCCAGGTATAACTCCAACTGGAGTAAGAAGCCCTTACACCCAGCGGCCGTCCCATCGTACTCCCTGGGGGGAGCGAGTTTCACCCCACTGGTACTGGGTGCTGTGGGTGCAGGTGGGGGCGCACTCTGTTGGCCTGCCGCGTTCAGGGGGCCGAGAGCGCGTCGGTCCCAGCTCTCCAGGCGCGCCAACACCTGATCCATGGCGTTCCCCAGCCGGTGGAGCAGGGTGGAGTGTTGGTCTACGGTTTCCTCCATGGACAGGGCTGGCGCTGAAGCTCCTGCTGACTCCATCAAGTTGTGGTACGTGATTTCTGTCACGGGCTGGCTCGAGAAAACAACAGGAGAGGTAGAGTCAGGCGCAGGAGACAGAGAGTTCTCGACCACACTTCTTTATTAAAAGCAACTGGATGTGGTCGCCAAAAGTATTGGGGCGCAGACCTTAAATGATTCTGCGCTGGTGTACAAAAATGAAAATAAACCACAGGCAGAGGGAAAAACCCAGTACACGTTCCTCTAGCACAAAAACCCCGGACAAGCAACACAATCACGTACAAACACATACATCCTACGCTAACCTAAATAACCCCCCCTTACTAATGACTAACCAAAAACAGGTGCGTGCCTAACTAGACCTAACCAACAGAAAGTGAAACAAAAAGGGATCGATGGTAGCTAGTAGGCCGGCGACGACGACCGCCGAGCTCCGCCCGGCCGAGGAGGGGCGCCACCATCCGTCACTGTCGTGACATAATTAATCTGTAGGCTACGTGCATAGCACTTTGTTTTAACCCTTGTGTAGTCTTAACATTCTGTATACTCCCCTTGTCCTAAGGGGACAAAATGACCCGTCTTCACTAAACCCCTAAAATGAAGCAGCTTAAATGAATTTTAAACCGCAAATCTATATTGCATGAAGAAACAACCTGTCATTCATCACAAACTTTGTGAATATCTGGGTTTTCCCTCTTCACAATGCAGAAAGACTTCATTTAATAAGTGGACACCAGTCATTTTAATTACAACACACCTGTCATAATTGTTTTCTTTAATGAATTAGAGGTTTATTATTATTATTATTATTATTGCTAAAGGTACTACATTGGTGTAAACATATTTTTTATCAATAGATAGCACTTTTATAGCTTAAGAAAGTAGCAGAAATGTGCAGAAAGTAGTTGTGAATGCATTTTATTGAAGGGAAACAACAACAGTCTTGAACTTTTTTGGCGACATAGTGATATACTCGTATATACTTTTCAATGAGTAATTCTACAAAATAATTTTTTACAACTTTTTTTTACCCACCCATGTGGTGTATAAACAACAACAATAAATAAGAGTAATATAAGATAAACAAAAATTTGAAGAACATAAATCAATCAACTCTAATTAGTACATGTAGGACAGTATGCAAGTGTGTGTGCATGGATTTTGCAGATGTATTTCTCACATGTGCAGCACATAGTATTTGTTTTACAGTCCTTCTTCGGGGGGCAGAATTGGCATCTCCTCCTCTTGCCTGCCCCAGCTGCAGCGTCAGGTGGATCAGGACAAGATTCAGCCCCCTGAACAGCTTTCACAAGCGTTGCAGAGGCTGCTTTCCCAGCTGCTCCAGAAACACCCTCCTCTTGTTCCAGGTAGAGTTGATCTTGTTCCATATCACGAAAGCATTGTACGAGGACACATCAATGATGTTATCCTCTCTGGCGCATGTGGGACGAACTCGTCCCACCTACGTAACAGCCACTGAAATCCAGTGGCGCGATTTTTGAATCGTTAGAAATACTATTACTTCAATTTCTCAAACATATGACTATTTTACAGCTATTTAAAGACAAGAATCTCGTTAATCTAACCCCACTGTCCGATTTCAAAAAGGCTTTACAACGAAAGCAAAACATTAGATTATGTCAGCAGAGTGCCCAGCCAGAAAAAATCAGACACCCATTTTTCAAGCTAGCATATCATGTCACATAAACCCAAACCACAGCTAAATGCAGCACTAACCTTTTATGATCTTCATCAGATGACACACCTAGGACATTGTGTTATACAATACATGCATGTCTGTTCAATCAAGTTCATATTTATATCAAAAACCAGCTTTTTACATTAGCATGTGACGTTCAGAAAAAGCATAACCCCCGCAAACTTCCGGGGAATTTACTAACAGTTTGCTAAATTACTCACGATAAACGTTCACAAAAAGCATAACAATTATTTTAAGAATTATAGATACATTACTCCTCTATGCACTCGATATGTCCAATTTTAAAATAGCTTTTCGGATGAAGCACATTTTGCAATAATCTAAGTACATAGCCCGGCATCACAGGGCTAGCTATTTAGATACCCACCCAGGTCAGCCTCCACCAAAATCACATTTCCTATAAGAAAAATGTTCTTACCTTGCTTGTTCTTCGTCAGAATACACTGCCAGGACTTCTACTTCAATAACAAATGTAGGTTTGGTCCCAAATAATCCATCGTTATATCCAAACAGCGACGTTTTGTTCGTGAGTTCTAGACACTATCAGAATGCTTCTTCACGGTGTCGCGCATGGCGCATTGGCGTGACAAAAATGTCTAAATATTCCATTACCATACTTCGAAGCATGTCAACCGCTGTTTAAAACCAATTTTTATGCCATTTATCTCGTAGATAAGTGATAATATTCCGACCGGGAGTATGCATTGAGCCTAAACAGCCGAATAAAATTTCTCCTCAGGAGCGACTCGTGCACGCGCCTCATTCAAAGGTCCTCTGAGCAGCCACTTACAAAAGGTGATAATGTGTTTCAGCCTGAGGCTCCCTCGTAAACCTTCAGTTATTTCCCGGGCTCTGAGAGCCTATTGGAGCCCTGGGAATTGTCACGTTACAGCTAAGATCCTTACTTTTCAATAAAAAGATGCAAGACGCACGACTCCTTGTCAGACAGGGTACTTCCTGTTTGAAACCTTGTCAGGTTTTTGCCTGCCATAGGAGTTCTGTTATACTCACAGACACCATTCAAACAGTTTTAGAAAATTCAGAGTGTTTTCTATCCAAACCTGAACAATAATATGCATATTCTAGCTTCTGAGTTGGTGTAGGAGGCAGTTAAAAATGGGAACATATTTTTTCCAAAATTCTCAATACTGCCCCCTATCCTCAAAAGGTTATGGAAGATGACCAGGGGCCAACGGGCAGTCATCCTCTTGCAGCTGTAAGTTCCCATCACCTTGTCCAGGTTGTCCATGCTTCCGTTGTTGTGGTTGTAGTCCAGGATGATGGCTGGCTTCCTGTCCTCACGATCACTGATCTCAACCATTTTGC
Source organism: Salmo trutta (assembly GCF_901001165.1). Lineage (NCBI taxonomy): Eukaryota > Metazoa > Chordata > Actinopteri > Salmoniformes > Salmonidae > Salmo > Salmo trutta. The sequence goes on along the minus strand of NC_042989.1, from coordinate 7,553,720 downwards.
GCAATGTGCTCAGGAGGACCACATTCTTGTTCCTCTTTGGGAGGTAAGAAACTAGAGTGGTGGTAAGGGTGAAGGCAAACTTTGATGAGAAGGCCTCTCTCCCCCTTTTTGCGAGGAGTGCAGGGGGGAGCTCAGGCTTGTTCTTTCTAACTGTGCCAACCATGGTGATCTTCCTCTTCAGGAGCTGCTGGTTGAGTTCATAAGAGGTGAAGAAATTGTCACATGTGACATTGTGCCCCCTCTGTCCATCTGTCACATTAAACACAACCCGCATCCTCTGGTTCTTTTCTGGGCCTCCCCTGGTCGGCTTCCCTGTGTAGACTTGCATCTTCCAAGCGTAGCTGGATTGTGCATCACAGGCCACCCATATCTTGATGCCACACTTTGCTGGCTTGCTGGGCATATTCTGCCGGAAAGGACAGCAACTTTTTGACAAAAGACATTACTATCAGTAATTAGTATCAGTGTCACAGAAAACAATCACATAAATCAATGATATTACAGCAATACATAATACAATTAACGGTGAAAATCACTTACATTACAGATATGAAAACAAAAATGTACCTCTGAATGGAACCAGTTGCTCATCCACTGTTATTCAGGCCCAGGGTTGTAGAGGTATGGCAGACGCTCCACCCACGTCTCCCAGACCTCTCTTATTGCTGTCAGTTTGTCTCACACATCTTGCAGGTCTTGACTCATGGTTATCAAATTGTAGCATTCTTGAGAAAGTGTGAAAGACTTTCAGTGGCATCGTGGCATGGAAAATCGCCCTTCCACTCTGCATCCCAGAGACTACATGTAGCCTTGCCTCGGGACCTATACACACCCGCTAATATTAGCAGCCCTATGTAAGCAGGTCAATCTCATCTGTCCTTTTCCAGTTGTCTCCATATTTACGGAAACCCTCAAAATTTGTCAACTCCAGGATGATTGTTTTGATGGCTCGTGTGATGAACATGTATAATGTTGAGGCGACGTCCTGGGCATGGGCAATTGCATGTCTTGTGGGCCCTGGAGCCATCCTGCCCTGGTTGTCATATGGTGACAAGGACCATGTTATTTTGCTGTTCTTTGAGAAAAATGTCTCTCTTTCAGCTTGGGGGATTTCTTCTTCATCTGAAGATTATGCATCGTGCTCTGGGTTGTATTCTTCCCCATCTTCTTCTTCAGGTACCTCCTTCTCTTCTAAATCATTGTTCTCTTGTTCCTCCTCGATGTTTGAAAATATCAGATCTACGAGTTGTTGGACACTGAACTGTGCACTTACGGCTTCAGAAAAGAGTGGACACGGGGTGATTGTCATCTGCAGCACCTTTATAGCCTCTGACTGCATTCCCCATTAGTAAACAATGCTTTCAAGAAATGTTTATTTTGTCCGATTTTTTAAAAATTATGTCTGATTTAAAAAAAAAATTGTCTGTGAACTTGAGTCATGTGTGCGGTCATGGAGGGGAGATGCTGCACATGCACAATCAATCCGTAGAACACATAATCTCAATTTCTCATTGTGTGTGTGTGTCTTTGTGGGTTTTGTGGTGTGTAAATGATTTTATAACTGCCGGGTCAAAATATTTGTACCCTGGTGGTGAACAGCTTTCATGGAAATATGAACAAAGGCAATGTTTCACCTTTTCTAATGTCGGGATCACTCTAGGAAGAAAAAAAACATAGGGGGTTTTCGCTGCTGTTAAACATAGTGGCAGGTCATTTTTCTACCCTTAAGACAACACAAGGGTTAAGCAACAATTTGTTCCAATGTTCTTACCCAAACTCTGTGCAGCACCTGTTCAACTCTGTAATATCCTTCAAAACACAGGGATGTCGATTTGCACAGGATAAGTATTATCAGAGGACCTGGGAGTTTGCCAAGAAACAGTAGGTTTTTAGGGCTGGAATAATAACCTCCCATCAAGTAAGAAATACTGGCATGGCAGATTCTCGACGGGACTAAAATGATCGATGCGGTGTTTTGTGCTTGTGCATATAATTACATTACCCAACCTCCCCCAGTAAAACTAATCCTGTCTGATTCATACGGGACTAGTATTACTAGAGTTGTTGATTATGTAATTATTACCCCAAAATATCAGTTATTCCAGAGCAGGATTCAGAGGGAATTCGTTTTTGCCAAACGGCCCCCTGTAATTATTTGATTTTAGATTTTTTTTTTAATAAATTGACCATTATGACAGAAGCCTGGAGGTTTTCATTCTAGGCATGAAGATATTTCAACATGTCCAGGTGACAACAGGCTACAGTGATAACTCAAGATTTGATTTATTTATTTTACCTACAAAAAAAACATTACTATAGCACTATTCGCATGGGACTACTATTACTAGAGAACGTTGGTTATGTAATTATTATCCCTATTCCAGAGGACGATTTGGACGTGATTCTGGGTTTTTTCAAAACTGCCATGTAATTATTTTTAAAATTTGTTATAAATGGACCATTGCGATGGAAGCCCGAACGTTTATATTGTAGCCGTGAAGATATCAACCTGTCCAGGCAATTACAGGCTACACTGATAACTGGATCATGGCTCCCAAGTTTGTAAACCATACCAAACCATCTTTGGCATAGTGTCACTATATTATTTTAATTGATGAATTGTAATCATAATCATTTTTGCTATCTACAGTGGAAAACATCCTAATTGCCCCCCAGACTGCGGATGTGAGCTAAACAGCGCACATGCACTTGAGATGCCTTTTTAGGCTATGGATGAGAAAGTGAACATTTCCAAATGTTTAGCTCAGTTGCTGATCTGCAGTCTATTAACAACAATGGTTGCATTAAATAGGCGCAATTTGTTTTACTGATGTATTTGGCGATGTTCTAATGCGTCAAAACGTATAAAAAAAAGCATTCACTGTTGAAGTTGATACATACTGTACACGTAGGCCCTTCGTATAGTTATTGTTTTTCTTGCTCAAACTGCGACCAACACCTGTCAACGTCAGACATTTCTCTCAAAACACAGGGGTTTGCGTGGGACTAGTATTATCAGAGGACTTTGGAGTTAGTTAATAAATGGAATTATTATTCTTCTGCTTTGTAAAAATGACCAACATGCCAGATTCAGACGGGACTTAAATTACCGATGTGGTGATTTGTGCTCCTGCACATAATTACATAGCCCTTTCTCCCCCAGTAAAACAAATCCCTTGCAAATAGGGCTATAGAATCTGCCATGTCAGTCATTTGTACTTGGCAGGAATGTTAATATTCCAGCCCTAAAAATGTAACATTTTTCAGCAAACTCCCAGGTCCTCTGATAATGCTTATCCCATGCGAATCATCACCCCTGTGTTTTGAGCTTTAACAGGTGCTGAACCTCGTTTGGGTAAGAACATGGGAACAAATTCATGCTTAAAAAAAAGGTACGTAGCCTACAGTTTAATGATCTGTTTTGTCACATATCAACTTTCCCAGTGCCATACTTCTCTTTTAAAAGATGAAGTGGAAGATATTGTGCAAATTAATTGATAAATTGCCAAATACGTCAGGTAATAACATTTCTACATAGGTTACAGTTCATAGTTCTCATTGATATGCACTATTATTTTGACTTTCTCCGAACTGAAGGCCATTAGGTCAATATTAGGCTATCCATAACACATTTGAAATATCATGTCTAGAAGAGCCTCCAGGCTTCCGTCATAATGGTCCATTTTGAATGAGGAAAAAAAATAATTACAGGGGCAGTTTAGTAAAACTAATCCCGTCCGAATCGTCCACTGGAAAACCTGACATTCTGGGGGAATAATTACACAACCAACGTTCTATAGTAATACTAGTCCCGTGTGAATAGGGCTTATGATTACCATAAACCTGGAGTGCTGCCTGGCAGCAATTAGTAATTACAGGATAACAGATTTCCAGACTAGTGCTAAAGGCATTTGTAAGTCTATATTTTGAACAAATTCCAGTAATCTGTAATTTGGACCCGTGTTTGGCACACGTAAAGACAGACTGACACACACAAGCACAAACTCTCCCAAACACACTTAGCTGGGAAGTGTTATATATTATGAACAAATAACGAGAATCTACACTGTGGCTGAAGACAAAGGCTGACACACAAAAACATGCACTCTCACAACCAACAAACACACTTTGCAGGTATAGAGAGAGCAAACAAGACAATGCTCATCCAGAGGCAACGCTCCTAGTGGCCGGTGATTTTAATGGAGGAAAATTTAAATCTGTTTTACCTCACTTCTACCAGCATGTCACCTGTGCAACTAAAGGGATGCAAACTCTAGATCACCTTTAATCCACACACAGAGACATATACAAAGCTCTCCCCTGCCCTCCATTTGGCAAATCAGAACATAACTCTATCCTCCTGATTCTTGCTTACAAGCAAAAAACTCAAAGAGGAAGTACCAGTGACACGCTCAATACGGAAGTGGTCCGATGAAGCTAGCAAAAATTGGAATATGTTCCGGGATGCATCCGATGGCATTGAGGAGTTTACCACATCAGTCACCGGCTTCATTAATCAGTGAATCAACGATGTTGTCCCCACAGTGACCATACATACATATTCCAACCAGAAGCCAGGCAACATCCACATTGATCCAAAGGCTAGAGTTGCCTCTTTCAAGGAGCAGGACAGTAATCCGGATGCTTATAAGAACTCCCGCTAAACCCATCAAACAGGCAAAGCATCAATACAGGACTAAGATTGAATCGTACTACACCAGCTCGGATGCTAGTCAGATGTTGCAGTGCTTGCAAACAATCAGGGATTACAAAAGGAAACCCAGCCGAGAGCTGCCCAGTGACGAGAGTCTACCAGACGAGCTAAATGCCTTCTCTGCTCGATTCGAGGCAAGCAACACTGAACCATGTGTGAGATTACCAGCTGTTCCGGACGACTGTATGATCATGTTCTCCATAGCCAATGTGATTAAGACATTCACAAGGACGAAGGGCCAGACGGATTACCAGGACACATACTCAGAGCATGCGCTGACTAGCTTGCAAGTCTCTTCACTGACATTTTTAACCCCTCTCTGACCCAGTCTGAAATACCTACATGTTTCAAGCAAGCCTCCATCGACCCTGTGCCTAAGAACCCCAAGGTAACCTGTCTAAATGACTACTGCCCCGTAGCAGTCACATCTATAGCCATGAAATGCTTTGAAAGTCTGGTCAAGGCTCACATCAACACCATCATCTCAGAAACCCTGGACCCACTCCAATTCACATACAGCCCCAACAGATCCACAGATTGTGCAATCCACACTGCCCTTTCCCAGCTGGACAAAAGGAACACCTATGGTGCCTTCAGAAAGTATTCTTACCCCTTGACTTATTCCACATTTTGTTTTGTTACAGCCTGAATTCAAAACGGATAACATATATATTTTTTTCTCTCATCCATCTACACAATACCCCATAATGACAAAGTGAAAACAAGTTTTTAGAAATCGTTGCTAATTTATTGAAAGTGAAATACTCAAATGTCAAATTTACATAAGTATTCACACCCCTGAGTCAATATAAGTTAGAATCACCTTTGGCAGTGATTACAGCTGTGAGTATTTCTGGGTAAGTCTAGAGATTTGCAAACCTGGATTGTACAATATTTGAACATTATTCTTAAAAAAATTCTTCAAGCTCTGTCAAGTTAGTCGTTGATCATTCCTAGACAGCCATTTTTAAGACTTGCCATAGCTTTTCAAGTCAAAACTGTAACTAGGCCACTCAGGAACATTCAGTGTCATCTTGGTAAGCAACTCCAGTGTATAACTGGCCTTGTGTTTTATGTTAATGTCCTGCTGAAATGTGAATTTGTCTCCCAGTGTCTATTGGAAAGCAGACAGAGCCAGGTTTCCCTCTTGGATTTTGCCTGTGTTAAGCTCTATTCCATTTATTTTTTATTCATTTTTTTGGTTGAAAAAGCTACCTAGTCCTTGCAGAAGACAAACATACCCATAACATGATGCAGCCACCACCGTGCTTGAAAATATGAAGAGTGGTACTCAGTGTGTTGTGTTGGATTTGCTCAAAACATAACGCTTTGTATTCAGGACATAAAGTACATTTATTTGCCATATGTTTGGCAGTTACTTTAGTGCCTTATTGCAAACAGGATGCATGTTTTGGAACATTTTTATTCTGAACAGGCTTTCTTCTTTTCACTCTGTCATTTAGGTTAGTATTGTGGAGTAACTACAATGGTGTTGATCCATCCTCAGTTTTGTCCTATCACAGCCATTAAATTCTCTAACTGTTTTAAAGTCCCCATTGGCCGCATGGTGAAATCCCTGAGTGGTTTCCTTCCTCTCCGGCAACTGAGTTAAGAAGGACACCTGTATCTTTGTAATGACTGGATGTATTGATACACGATTCAAAGTATATGTAATAACTTTACAATGCTCAAAGTCATATTCAATGTCTGCTTTTAATTTTTTTTTTACACATCTACCAATAGTTTACCTTCTTTGCGAGGCTGGTTCAATCTGTGTTTGAAATTCACTGCTCGACTGAGGGACATACAGATAATTGTATGTGTGGGGTACAGTGGAGGCTCCTCAGAGGATGAAGGGGAGGACCATCCTCCTCAGTGAATTTCATAAAAATAATGAAACATTAAAAAACATATTGATTTTAGATAAACTATACAATAAAATGCAAATTAATTACTTAAAAATCATACAATGTGATTTTCTGTATTTTTGTTTTAGATTCCGTCTCTCACAGTTGAAGTGTAACTATGATACAAATTACAGACCTCTACATGCTTTGTAAGTAGGAAAACCTGCAAAATCGGCAGAGTATCAAATACTTGTTCTCCCCACTGTACATATGATATGAGTAATGTAAGATATGTAAACATTATTAAAGTGGCATTATTTAAAGTGACATTGTATAAAGTAACTAGTGATCCATTTATTCATGTGGTTAGTGATTGGGTCTCAATGTAGGCAGCAGCCTCTGAGTTAATGATGGCTGTTTAGCAGTCTGATGGCCTTGAGATAGAAGCTGTTTTTCAGTCTCTCAGCCCCAGCTTGGATGCAACTGTACTTACCTCGCCTTCTGGACGGTAGCAGTGTGAACAGGCAGTGACTCGGGTGGTTGATGTCCTTGATGATCTTCTTGGCCTTCCTGTGACATTGGGTGCTATAGGTGTCATGGAAGGCAGTTAGTTTGTCTCCAGTGATGCATTGTGCAGACTGCACCACCCTCTGGAGAGCCTTGCGGTTCAGGGCGGTGCAGTTGCCGTACCAGGCTGTGATACATCCTGACAGGATGATCTCGATTGTGCATCTGTAAAAGTTTGTCTGGGTTTTGGGTGACAAGTCAAATTTCTTCAGCTTCCTGAGGTTGAAGAGGCGCTGTTGCGCCTTCTTCACCACACTATCTGTGTGGGTGGACCATTTCAGTTTGTCTGTGATGTGTATGCCGAGGCCAGTGACACAAAATCTAAATGCAATACATTTTAAATTCAGTCTGTAACAGAACAAAATGCTGAAAAAGTGAAGGGCTGTGAATACTTTCTGAAGGCACTATATGTGTGAATGCTGTTCATTGACTACAGGTCAGCGTTCAACACCATAATGCCCTCCAAGCTCATCACTAAGCCAAGGACCCTGGGATTGAACACCTCCCTCTGCAACTGGATCATGGTCTTCCTGACGGGCCACCCCCCAGGTGGTGAGGGTAGGCAACAACACATCCGCCACGCTGACCCTCAACGCGGGGGCCCTCAGGGCAAGACAACGGAGCTTATCATGGACGATAGGAAATGGAGGACCGAACACGCCCCATTCACATACACACTAACACAGTTGTGAAAAGGGCATGACAACACCTCTTTCCCCGCAGGAGTCTGAACACATAAGGTATGGGTCCTCAGATCCTCAAAAGGTTATTCAGCTGCACCATTGAGAGCATCTTGACTGGTTTCATCACTGCTTGGTATGGAGAATTCTCGGCATCCGACTGCAAGGCGCTACAGAGGGTTGTGCATATGGCCCAATACATCACTGGGGCCGAATTACCTGCCATCCAGGACCTCTATACCAGGCGGTGTCAGAAGAAGGCCCTAAAAATTGTCAAAGACTCCAGCCACCCAAGTCACTGTTCTCTCTGCTACCGCACGGCAAGCGGTTCTGGAGTCTGTGACTAAAAGGCACCTGATCAGTTTCTACCCCCAAGCCATAAGACTGCTGAACAGTTAATCAATAGCTACCCAGACAATTTAATTGGTCCCCTTTATTATTTATTTATTTTATTGTTTTGCACTGGCTCTACGCACACTTACTAGACTCTACCCACACACTCACACATACTATGCTGACACTCCAACACGCGCACACACACAAAACACACATGCATATTGACGACACACACACACACACACACACACACACTTTACAGACGCTGCTGCTGCTCTGTTTATTATATATCCTGATTGCCTAGTCACTTTTACACCTACCCACATGCACATACTGTATTACCTCAATTACCTCAACTACGTCGTACCCCTGCACATTGACTCGGTACTCGTACTCCTTGAATATAGCCACGTTATTGTTTTTATTGTGTTACTAATTCCTTTTTTTTGTGCGAATATTTTCTTACTTTTAAATCTGCACTGTTGGGAATAGGCTCATAAGTTAGCATTTCACTGTAAAGTGTACACGTGTTTTATTCTGGGCATGTGACCAATAACAATTTCATTTCAATTAGAATGACTATGTGGCATGTGTCGGCTCACTGGCTGGCAGCTTTCTCTCTCTACACGGGTACGCAGCATGAAGGGACACAGACTAATATTGTGTCTGTCAAGGGTGTGTGTACTGGTGGCGAAGTCAGATGCAGGAGAGCAGAGAGTTGTGAACAGGCGCACACTTTATTCAGGCTGGAGTGAACAAACAGACGGACGCAAACTGCGTCAAAACCTCCAGCAAAAAGGCAAAAGTGCAAAGTGCGAGAAACACTCACCAAAGCTAATGTACCAAATAAACATACAACGTGCACCAACACAGAACATGGAAACATAGCCTGGCGAGTCACAACTTCCCACATGGCAATGGAGGGGAACAGAGGAATAAATACATGCAGTGTGATTAGGGAATGAAAACCAGGTGTGCAGGGAACAAGACAAAACAAATGGAACAATGAAAAATGGAGAGGCGATGGCTAGAAAGTCGGTGACGTCGACCGCCGAACGCCTCCCGAACATGGAGAGGAGCCAACTTCGGCGGAAGTAGTGACAGTGTCTTTGAAACAAAACAGCAGCAGAACACAAAGCAGCAAGGTGGTCGTTGGCTAACTCTTTCCCTTGTTCTTGTCTTGGCCCTGGAGCTCTGCCGCTTCTAACAGCTGTTTTGCCCTGCTGTGCTGTTTTCCTGTTTTCTGCCGACCCGTGAAAACTGACAATTCTCTTCGTGTGAAAACAGAATGGATTGATCTAAGATGGAAAGATCACGCTGTACAGCAACTTTGGGTCACATGCTTGATGGTGCATGGGTAAGGCTGCAGCGGTTCTCTGGACCAATATGTTGCATCACGTCGTCTCTGATTTCCATATAACGCTGTTAGAATCCTAAGATTACTCAATGCCACATTCAATATATTACTCAGGGCCCTCGTTTCTATAATGTCTGCCTCCCTCATAATGCACACATATGCGTGTAAAATGACTGATGACTTCATACGAAACCCATAATTGAAACCATAATTGTGACCTTTGAGACACACTGTTATTACCCTGTCACAAACCTTGTTTTTTAACTCTGAACTGTGATTTGCTATTTGATGTGTGTGTGTGTGTGTGTGTGTGTGTGTGTGTGAGAGAGAGAGAGAATGATAGTTTTAGGGTAGCATACTGCAGGAAGCCGAGTGGTTAGAGCACTGGGCCTGTAACTGAAAGGTTGCTGGATCGAATCCCCGAGTTGACAAGGTAAAAATCTGTCATTCTGCCCTTGAGCAAGGCAGACGTGGATGTCGATTATGGCAGCCCCTCGCACCTTTCTGATTCAGAGGGGTTGGGTTAAATGCGGAAGACACATTTCTGTTGAATGCATTCAGTTTTACAACTGACTAGGTATCCCCCTTTCCCTTACATGCTTTTCTGTATCGATTTTATCACTTGTGTAGAAGTGTAAGCCTATACTGCCTTCATCAGCATATTGCTGATGTACATTATGCAAATATGCTCATGGTTCTATAAACCATATGTAAATGGGTAACATAAGCATGCCTGGACTAAATTACACTCATAAATCTGATCAAGGCACTGCTAATGTTCGCATTTTGAAGCTAATGTTTCCAGCTTCTCTGTCCTAGCTGCTAATGATGTTAAGTTTAATTGCAGAAGTGGCATGCTGGTCAAACGAATGCTTGACTTGGCTCGAAGCTTACCGGAGTTGAATACCGGGACCTCAACATTTCTATTACTAGAGCTCCTATTCCTCTTATAAAATATTAGTTCAAAAGTATTGTGGAGCTCCTGCACCTACACTGAAAAAAATATAAACGTTTTGGTCCCATGTTTCATGAGCTGAAATAAAAGATACCAAAAATTTACAAAAAAGCGTATTTCTCTCAAATTGTGTGCACAAATTTCTTTACATCCCTGTTAGTGAGCATTTCTCCTTTGCCAAGAAAATCCATTCCACCTGACAGATGTGGCATTAAATAGATTTTTTTCTCTCACCCATCTACACATAATACCCCATAATGACAAAGTGAAAACAAGTTTTTAGAAATTGTTGCTAATTTATTGAAAGTGAAATACTTAAATGTCAAATTTACGTAAGTATTCACACCCCTGAGTCAATACAAGTTAGAATCACCTTTGGCAGCGATTACAGCTGTGAGTATTTCTGGGTAAGTCTAAAGATTTGCAAACCTGTATTGTACAATATTTGAATTCTTCAAGCTCTGTCAAGTTGGTCGTTGATCATTGCTAAACAGCCATTTTTAAGACTTGCCATAGCTTTTCAAGTCAAAACTGTAACTAGGCCACTCAGGAACATTCAGTGTCATCTTGATAAGCAACTCCAGTGTATATTTGGCCTTGTGTTTTATGTTATTGTCCTGCTGAAATGTGAATTTGTCTCTCAGTGTCTATTGGAAAGCAGACTAAGCCAGGTTTCCCTCTTGGATTTTTGCCTGTGTTAAGCTCTATTCCATTTATTTTTATTTTGAAAAAGCTACCTAGTCCTTGCATATGACAAACATACCCATAACATGATTCAGCCACCACCATGCTTGAAAATATGAAGAGTGGTAACTTTACAATGCTCAAAAGCATATTCAATGTCTGCTTTTTTATTTGTACCCATCTACCAATAGTTTACCTTCTTTGCGAGGTATTAGAAAACCTCCCTGGTCTTTGTGGTTGAATCTGTGTTTGAAATTCACTGCTCGACTGAGGGCCCGTACAGGTAATTGTATGTGTGGGGTACAGTAGAGGAGGAAGGGGAAGACCATCCTCCTCAGTGAATTTCATAAAAATAAGGAAACATTAAAAAACATATCCTTTTTAGATAAAACTATACTAAACTGAACAAAAATATAAACACAACATTTAAATTGTTAGTCCCATTGTCACGTCCTGGCCAGTATAAGGGTTAATTGGGATTGTAGTTTGGTCAGGACGTGGCAGAGGGTATTTGTTTTATGTGGTTCAGGGTGGTGTTTTGGGAAAAGGGCGTTTGATTTAGTATTTCCTGGTTTTTGGTTTATGATCTATGTTTATGTAATTCTATGTCTAGTCTAGGTAGTCTGTTTTCTATGTAGAGTTAATTGGGGTGGACTTCCAATTGAAGGCAGCTGTGTGGTGTTGCCTTTGATTGGAAGTCCTATATTAGTTGGGTGTGTTTGTCTGTTTAATTGTGGGAGATTGTGTTTGCATTGCGTGTTTTGTAGCCTGTAAAACTGTTGCACTATCGTTGTTTATTGTTTTTTGTATTGTGTTCACGTTAGAGATTTATTAAATTCAAAGATGAACACGACCTCCGCTGCGTATTGGTCTACCTTTTCTGACGAGGACTTTTCTATTTCTTCTGAAGACGATGAATGCTGTGACACCCATGTTTCATGAGCTGAAATTAAAGATCCCAGAAATGTTCCATATCACAAAAAGCTTATTTCTCAAAAATGTTGTTCACAAATTTGTTTACATCCTTGTTAGTGAGCATTTCTCCTTTGCCAAGATAATCCATCCACCTGACAGATGTGGCATATAAACAAACTGATGAAACAGCATGATCATTACACAGGTGCACCTTGTGCTATGGACAGAAAAAGGCCACTCTAAAATGTGCAGTTCTGTCACACAACACTATGCCACACGTCTCAAGTTTTGAGGGAACGTGCAACTGGCATGCTGACTGCAGGAATGTCCACCAGAGCTGTTTCCAGGGAATTTAACGTTAATTTCTCTACCATAAGCCACCTCCAACGTCGTTTAGAGAATTTGGCAGTACGTCCAACCGGCCTCAGAACCGCAAACTATGCAACTACGTGCAAAATTTGATTTGATTTGAACTACACCAGCCCAGGACTTCCTCATTCGGCTTCTTCACCTGCGGGATCATCTGAGACTAGCCACCCAGACAGCTGATGAAACTGTGGTTGCACAACCAAAGAATTTCTGTACAAATTGTCAGAAACCGTCTCAGGGAAGCTCATCTGCGTTCTCGTCGTCCTAACCAGGGTTTTGACCTGACTGCAGTTTGGTGTCGTAACCTACTTCAGTGGGCAAATTCTCACCTTCGATGGCCACTGGCACTCTTTATGGATGTGCTATTCACGGATGAATCTCAGTTTCAACTGTACCGGGCAGATGACAGACAGCATGTATGGTGTCGTGTGGGCAAGCGGTTTGCAGATGTCAATCTTTTGAACAGAGTGCCCCATGGTGGCGGTGGAGTTGTGGTCCGGGCAGGAACACAATTTCATTTTATCGGTGGCAATTTGAATGCACAGAGATACCGTGACGAGATCCTGATGCCCATTCTTGTTCCCGAGTGGAGCAGCGGTCTTAGGCACTGTATCTCAGTGCAAGAGGCGTCACTATAGTCCCTGTTTTGAATCCAGGCTGTATCGCACCCGACTGTGATTGGGAGTCCCATAGGGCAGCGCACAATTGGCCCAGCATCGTTCGGGTTTAGCCAGGGTAGGCTATCATTGTAAATAAGAATTAGTTCTTAACCGACTTGCCTAGTTAAATAAAGGTTACATTTAAAACAATATATATATATATTTTTTTTTTTAAAAGTGTTTTAATTTAATTGTCTTGCCATTCATCCGCTGCCAATACCTCATGTTTCAGCATGATAATGCACCACCCCACGTCGCAAGGACCTGTACACTACTCCTGGAAGCTGAATATGTCCCAGTTCTTCCATGGTCTACGTACTCACCAGACATGTCACCCATTGAGCATATTTGGGATGGTCTGGATCAACATGTAAAACAGCTTGTTCCAGTTCCTGACAATATCCAGAAACTTTGCACAGCCATTGAAGAGGAGTGGGACAACATTCCACAGGCCACAATCAACAGCCTGATCAACTCTATGCGAAGGAGATGTGTCGCACTGCATTATGCAATTGGTGGTCACACCAGATACTGACTGTTTTTCTGATCCAGACTCCTACCTTTTTCTTAAAGATATCTGTGACCAATAGATGAATATCTGTATTCCCAGTCATGTGAAATCCATAGATTAGGGGCTAATTAATTTATTTAAATTGACAGATTTTTCTTATATGAACTCTAACGCAGTAAAATCTTTGAAAATGTTGCCTATTGCATTTATATTTTTGTTCAGTGTAAATATAAACAGTACCGGCACCCAAAATGAGTAATGGCACCTATTTAATTCTAAGTCAAGCACTGGCTGCCCATGAAACATGATGACTCTCTGTTACAGAAACAAACTTTAACAGACTTTTTCAGGATATCAATGAATTGTATTATTATTAATATTGGTAAAAACATATATATATATTCTGAACAGCGACAATGGGGGTAATATAATTCTGATGCTAATGAAAGATTTTTGCACAAAGACAAAGAAAAAGATTTTTGTCAGGACATACTGTAACAGAGAGTTGTACTCTGAATGATAATGATTTCCGGGCAACACTGTTGCAGCTCTCTGACACTAAGCGTTTTGTAACATACTGCTTCCCCGGTGCAATTAACCTTACAGAGGCCCTTCTCCCCTTCCTTCAGGTGGGCCAGACATAACAAACCTAGCCAGTGACAGTGGAGGGGAAGAGGAAACTGACAACGCAGCAAGCCAGGCATCAGCAGAAAGCCAAGGGCCTCCTGAGAGAACTGCTTGCTGATTCGGTGACCTTCTCAACCTAACCACCTGCGTTGAAGTAGAAAGCAGACAGAACATGGAAACATGGAAGGACCCAAAGGTGAGTGTAATACAGTCGATAGGTGAGATGAAGAGACACAACACAGATACCTACTGCATATGCATCCTGACTGTTAGACCTTTATGCATGTATTGTGAGGCAAAATTGACTGATAAGATGGTGAAAATATACACAAATACTGCATTTGCCCATCCAGAAAAAACATCCATGCATAACTACAGTATTACACCATTAGGGTGGGGTGTTGCTTGTGACAAATCAAACTGACATGAAAAGTGAGTAGGGTATCTCCTGAAATGTATAAAACAATATTCAAAATCCTGAGAGCCGTAAAGCAGCAGCACACCTAACTCCATGATACTGCAGAGTTGGTGAGGAGACACGATTAAAAGCCAGAACATAAATAGATATATGTATGCTACTTTGCTGTACAATATGCAGCCAAGAGATAGGGCTTGATGTTGTCATATAACAAGGCTATGAATAAAACCGTCAAGCGCTACGAAAGCAAAGACAATTTAATTGAAAGTACAGAGAGTCCTCACACCCCTGTTGCTTTTTATAAGACACATAAGTCAGTGTAACACTAAGAAAGTACATTTAAATATATCCATCTTTACAATGCTATAAAATGGTGGCTATCTCTACATATTCAGAGCAAATCATGAATAAGTAACTGCTGACAGGAAATACAAATGTTACAACATGTCACGCCCTGATCATATCTATGGTGTTTAGGTCAGAGCGTGACTAGAGGGGTGTTCTAGTCATTCTATTTCTATGTTGGTGAGTTGTATGGTTCCCAATTAGAGGCAGCTGGTAATCGTTATCTCTAATTGTGGATCATATTTAGGAAGCCCTTTCGCCCACCTGCTTTGTGGGATATTGTTTCAGTTAGTGCCTATGTGCACACTGTACTTCACGGTCGCTGGATGTTTTGTTGTTTTTATTGTTTCACTGTGAATTAAAATTATGTGGAACTCAACTCACGCTGCGCCTTGGTCCGCTCTGTACGACGATCGTGACACAACTTCACAAAGTGTGCATCCCAAATGGCACACGATATAGTCCATTCATTTTGACCAGGGCCCTATTGCTAGTGCACTATATAAGAAAAAGGGCCATTTGGAATGCACACTCTGTCTACATATGCATTCAATGTTGCTGAACCAGATTTTACCTCAACCCATTTCCCATCATTCCCAAAAGCGCTAATAGCCTGAGGCATAGTCTTAAATTAAACCCTCTATCTAATACCCCAGCCTCCCACTCGGCTAAGCTTTGTCATATATGTATGACTCTGCCAGCAACCAGAACATTTAGGATATGTTACAGTGGGAGAAAGGCATCAGCGGGCAAACATCTATTTCTACTTGACCTCTTTATGTTAAGACACAAAGGACTACTTTTGGATGTGGTTTCAGATCAGTTGAACAGTCACATAAGATCATTGTTGTTTCCCTCTGTCGTGTCCTCGATAACAAACACGTGATCCGATATGTCACTTACCGATCAATCATTTCACAGTAATTGAACCGCTTGCTTCCAATCCCTTTGCAATTACAGCCACAAATCAAATGTTTAATAGAACACTGGGTTTAATGTAAGATGCATGCTTGGTTAACCCTAGAAGTAATTTATTCATAATGTAAGAGCTACTGTAGGGGCTTGAGGCTTTAGCAGATCATTGTTAATTGACATGGTGAAAAAGGACCCAGACCATAGCTGTTTTATGTTATGCTGCTGTTAGTCTAGGATCTAGGGGTATTTCATGTTTCATACCTAGGTACGTCTCCAAGGTTTAAATACCATATAGTTGTTGAATTTGCAGAATAGCAGTAAATGAAAGTTTTAATTCAAAACAAGTTAACATTCCCTTTGTTAAATCACATAACCATACATCAGGTGATTGACATAGTTTGGCTTCGGTGTATATTTTGAGAAGCTTTTGTCCTAGCTCAGCACTAAGACACCTGGCTTAGCTAATCAAGGTCTTGAGGAGTACACTGTACAAGTATTTTAGTGAGAAAAGAAGTGAAGAAACAATGCATTCTATATAAACTGACGTTGTATGCTCTTATTAACTCTCATTGTCATCATATGGGGTAGGTCATAGCATATTTGTAGATTAGAATACTTCTTCATGTCAACAGTAGTTCACATAATTCATTATGATGCCTTCATTCTAGTTGTGTATACAGATCTTCGAATTACATTACACAACGTGGTGTTAGGAGAAAAACCGGGTTAAGCAAACATTTTCTTGCTTTTTCACAGTTCATGTTTAAATCAAATCCAATTTTATTTGTCCAGGTGTAGACTAACAGTGAAATGCTTACGGGTCCTTTTCCAACAATACAGGCTTAAAGATTTTTTATATTTTTTTAATTTAACCTTTATTTAACTAACTTTTAGATAAAGATTAAGATTAAAAAAAGTGACACGAGGAATAAATACACAGTGAATAGCGAATAACAATAACTACAAAAATGAACATGGCTACTTTATATACAGGGAGTACCAGTACTGTGTCGATGTGCAGGTATAAGAGGTAATTGAGGTAGCTATGTGCATAGAGTCGGGGTAAAGTGACTAGGCAACAGGATAGATAGATAATAGACAGAAGCAGCAGCATGTGGTGAGTGTGAAAGTGTGTGTGTGTGTGTGGCATCAGTATGTGTCCGCGTATTATGTTTGTGTGGGCGTTTTAAGGTGTCAGTCCGATGTGTGTGCATAGAGTCAGTGCAGGAGATTTAATGCAAAAAAGTGAATGAATGTACTGGGGTATGTGTATATATATATATGTTGGGGTGTCAGTGTGAGTGTGTCGGTAGAGTCCAGTGTGTGTGCATAGAGTCAGTACTAGAGAAGGGTCAATGCAGGCAGTCCGGGTAGTCATTTGATTAGCTATTTAGCAGTCTTGTTTAGCAGTCTTATGGCAGGCTTGGGGGTAGAAGCTGTTAAGGGTTCTGTTGGTTCCAGACTGCACTTATACCAGTTGCCATGCAGTAGCAGAGAGACATGTCTATGGCTTGGGTGGCTGGAGTCTTTGACAATCTTTGTGGTGTTCCTCTGACACTGGTGTAGAGGTCCTGGATTGAAGGGAGCTTGGCACCAGTGATTTACTGGGCTGTACTCACCATCCTCTGTAGTGCCTTGCGGTTGGGTGTCTTGCAGTTGCCGTACCAAATGGTTATGCAACCAGTCAAGAAGCTGTCAGTGGTGCAGCTGTAGAACTTTCTGAGGATTTGACGGCCCATCCAAAAAAAATTCAGCCTCCTGAGGGGGAAGAAGTGCCACCGTGCTGTCGTCACATCTGTGTGGGTGTGTGTGGACCATGTTAATTCCTTAGTGACGTGGACATGGAGGAACTTGAAGCTCTCGACCCGCTCCACTACAGCCCCATCGATGTGGATGGGGGCATACTCGCCCCTCTATTTCCTGTAGTCCACGATCAGTCTTGCTGACGTTGCGAGAGAGGTTGTTGTCGTGGCAGCACACTGCTAGGTCTCTGCCCTCCTCCCTATAGGCTGCATCCTCATTGTCAGTGATCAGTCCTACCACTGTTGTGTCGTCAGCAAACAATGATAGTGTTGGAGGTGTACGCAGCCACGCAGTATAGGAGTGGACTAAACATACACCGCTGAGGGGCCCCCGTGTTGATGGTCAGCGTGACGAATGTGTTGTCAAATACCCTCACCCCGTCAGTAAGTCCAGGACCCATGGCTTCTGGTTAGGGTATTTATGTACGGTCTCTGTGGGGACGACATCTTTGATGCACTTATTAATGAAGCCGGTGACTGATGTGGTAAACTCCTCAATGTTATTGGATGAATCTCAGAACATATTCTAATGAAACAGTCATGTAGTTTAGCATCTGCTTCATCAGACCACTTCCATATTAAGTGCTTCACTGTTTAAATGTGTAATCAGTACCCTTGCCGATATCATTCCAAGCTTTGAAAGACGCATACACATTACCTGGCAATTTTTTTTTTTTCAACCAGCTATGCTGGCCTATGGAGTCCCATAAGGAAACCCAACTACTCAACCATCCAATGATAGGATTTATAAATAAATGATCTGGGATCCCAAAAGGACTGATCTCTATTATATACTGTATGTATAAACAACTTTTGGAGAGCTCATATTCTGAGCTAGCCATTACAATAGTATGGTCCAGAAATCTAATTGAATCTGAACAACCCTTTAAATGGAACAGAATATGGAAAAATTACCGTAATCAAAACTGTCAATTTGTATTTAACACCAAATAAATGTTTTACGATGAAATTGGCCCCAACTCCCAACTGTTCACCAAGGTTGGTGACTGACGAGCAACCCTAGTTGCTAGCGGGGGTCGGAATGTGTGGGAAACAGGGTTTCCGGGAGTGGGGGTATTGAGACATGTGGTGGGATGGAAGGTTGGGGGTAGAGGCCCACATATTTTTTGTTTTATTTTCCTGATTTTACTGAATGTATTATTTATTATTAAACTCTGTACGTATTTTTTATTGTTATTTTTTTATTTTGAGTGGCAACCTATGGATACATATCATTTGAAATGTATATTGTACCTGACCCTCCCCCCAACAAAAAACAACAAAACAAATAGAAATTTGGTAGAACATCTAAAAACAGAGTGGTAAGTGCACAGTGATGTTCTTGATGCTCCTTTCTAATAAATATCTAGGGTCTTAAAGAGCGATTTACAATAAAAAACTACTTCTCGTTTTGAAAACGGCGTCCTGTGGCATCGATATGGGTGAGAAACATTTATTCTAGTTTCAAAATGGACTACAAAGAGTAAATAGGATAATTCTGGTTATAAAGTCAGTCTCGCCTGTAACGATGTGCGCTGAGAGTCGGGAAGCAAGTTCAGGGAGTGAGTGTTTTAATAAATAAACGGAACATAATACAAAACAAGAAACTCGAACAGCACACAGACAAGAAACAGAACTAGAAACAGAGACAATGACACCTGGGGAAGGAACCAAAGGGAGTGACATATATAGAGCAGGTAATCAAGGAGGTGATGGAGTCCAGGTGAGTGTCATAATGCGCTGATGTGTGTAACGATGGTGACAGGTGTTCCCCATAACTAGCAGCCTGGTGACCTAGAGGCCGGAGAGGGAGCACACGTGGCAGTACCCCCTCACCGACGCGCGGCTCTAGCCACAGGACGCCGACCAAGATGACGATCCCAGGGATCAGGAGCCGACCGGTCACCTCTGCTAAGGCGTGGGAACCTGTCGATCCAGCTGTGGCGCGGGAGCATGGCAACCTAGAGCGCCGGAGAGAGAGCATACGTGATAGTATCCCCTCCCCGGCACGTTCGGCTCCAGTCGCAGGATGCCAACAACAGGGACGATCCCGGGAATCAGGAGCGGACCGGTCGCCTGACGAACCGTCTGAGGCGTGATAGCCTGATGAACCTCCTGAGACCTCCCCGGTTGCCTCAGTCCAGGCATGGGAACCTGTTCACCCAGCTGAGGCAGGGGAGCCTATTGAGCCCGCTGAGGCATGGGAGCCTATTGAGCCAGCTGAGGCATGGCAGCCTCTCAAGCCAGCTGAGGCATGGCAGCCTCTCAAGCCAGCTGAGGCATGGGAGCCTAACGATCCAGCTGAGGCATGAGAGTCTGACCAGCCGGTGGAAGCAGGGGAGCTTGGCGATCCAGTGAAGGCATGAAAGCCCAACGAGCCGGCTATATCAGGGGAGCGTGGCGATCCGGCTGAGGCATGAGAGCCTGACGAACCGGAGAAGGCAGGGGAGCCTGGCAATCCGTCTGAAGCATGAGAGCCTGTAGCGGCTCCCGGACCTGACATCATTCCCACCGAAACAAAAAAACTAAAATGGACAAAAATGAATGGCAACTTATTGGCATTGGCAACCCATATACACAATCGCAAATTCCACTCAAATGGACGGCAGTTCATCAAACCCATTTAACCTCTCTAGTACATGTGGGACGAACTCGTCCCACCTACGTAACAGCCACTGAAATCCAGTGGCGCGATTTTTGAATCGTTAGAAATGCTATAACTTCAATTTCTCAAACATATGACTATTTCACAGCTATTTAAAGACAAGAATCTCGTTAATCTAACCCCACTGTCCGATTTCAAAAAGGCTTTACAACAAAAGCAAAACATTAGATTATGTTAGCAGAGTACCCAGCCAGAAATAATCACACAGCCATTTTTCAAGCTAGCATATCATGTCACATAAACCCAAACCACAGCTAAATGCAGCACTAACCTTTTATAATCTTCATCAGATGACACACCTAGGACATTGTGTTATACAATACATGCATGTCTGTTCAATCAAGTTCATATTTATATCAAAAACCAGCTTTTTACATTAGCATGTGACGTTCAGAAAAAGCATAACCACCGCAAACTTCCGGTGAATTTACTAACAGTTTGCTAAATTACTCACGATAAACGTTCACAAAAAGCATAACAATTATTTTAAGAATTATAGATACATTACCCCTCTATGCACTCGATATGTCCGATTTTAAAATAGCTTTTCGGATGAAGCACATTTTGCAATAATGTAAGTACATAGCCCGGCGTTACAGGGCTAGCTATTTAGATACCCACCCAGTTCAGCCTCCACCAAAATCACATTTCCTATAAGAAAAATGTTCTTACCTTGCTTGTTCTTCATCAGAATACACTGCCAGGACTTCTACTTCAATAACAAATGTTGGTTTGGTCCCAAATAATCCATCGTTATGTTCCAACAGCGACGTTTTGTTCGTGAGTTCTAGAATGCTTTTTCGCGGTGTCGCGCATGGCGCATTGGCGTGTCAAAAATGTCTAAATATTCCATTACCGTACTTCGAAGCATGTCAACCGCTGTTTAAAACCAATTTTTATGCCATTTATGTCATAGAGAAGTGTTAATATTCCGACCGGGAGTATGCATTGAGCCTAAACAGCCGAATAAAATTTCTCCTCAGAAGCGACTCATGCACGCGCATCATTGAAAGGTCCTCCGAGCATCCACTTACAAAAGGCGATAATATATTTCAACCTGAGGTTCCCTCGTAAACCTTCAGTTATTTCGCGGGCTCTGAGAGCCTATTGGAGCCCTGGGAATTGTCACGTTACAGCTAAGATCCTTACTTTTCAATAAAAAGAGGTAAGACGCACGACTCCTTGTCAGACAGGGTACTTCCTGCTTGAAGCCTTGTCAGGTTTTTGCCTGCCATAGGAGTTCTGTTATACTCACAGACACCATTCAAACAGTTTTAGAAAATTCAGAGTGTTTTCTATCCAAACCTGAACAATAATATGCATATTCTAGCTTCTGAGTTGGTGTAGGAGGCCGTTAAAAATGGGAACATATTTTTTCCAAAATTCTCAATACTGCCCCCTATACCAAACAGGTTAACAACCGGAACATTGCAAATGTCATAAACCAAAAATCACATAGGGGGTGAGCGCGTTCCACCGTATATTTTCATATGGGAAATGGTCACAAAGTCAGGTCCCAAGTGTGAAATTCTTTTCAACATTTAAAAACAAATATTTTTCAATTTCTTTGTCAAATATACATGCATAGTAACCGTATAGACTGTGGCGTACAGCAGGCCAGCCACCAGGGGGAAACTCGTCGAGGTCTGGTGACAGACGGAGTATACATTATGAGGCAATGGCTCCATCTGCTGGACGTGCCAGGTCTCGACGGGCTCTCCGTGAGACTGATTGGGGATTGGTGAGTAATCAAAGGCTGATTGCTCACCAGCTGCACAAGTCCCATAAAGCTGCCAGAAGGGCAGCACACAGGGAAGAGACGGGGGAGGAAAGGACTCACGTATAGTTGGGGACGGTACCAGAGTTAACAGGAGGGAGTTCAGTTTTTGATCCCCACAGGATACAGCAAGACGTGGAGCCCAGAAGACGGTATCCCAGAGAGGGTCTCTTGGGTGAGACCTATTCTTTTCTTTTGGACTTTTATTTTAATATACACCTTTGAAACTGAGCTAATCCTACTCTGTCCGTGTCTGATCTTTGTAAATGTTTTGACCCAACCCCCTGGTCTGCCACAAGACACACATTTGTCTTATGTGTTTTGTCCATTTGCCATATGTGATCATAGGAAGTCGGCTTCCGAACCGAAAAGTCAGTGAACCATGTCCAAATGGCAAATATACTGACCAAATTATATACAACACTATGTTAAGCCCTGAATCAACCTAGAAGGTCTATTTGTCATGTATGTTCATAGGAAGTCATAGGAAGTAAACATTTCTTGTTGATGTTGATTCAGCATGTCCTTATGGATATACATTGGCAATGGACACTGTCAACTTACAGAAGAGCATGCTCACACTGACAATATAGCATATGTGTGATACACTCTCCAATCGCACGTTGGTGTTGATTTCAGCCTGTCCGTTTGGTAACGGAAAATTCCTCATTGAACACATTGGAAATGTACAATTGCATACTGTCCATTTGCAATGTCTTACAATGGGCATTTACCATTCTGAATTGGACATGCTCTAATATACTGCAGAAATGCCCAATTGACTGGCTCGTTGAATTCGGGATGGCTGAATTAATGAGGGACTTTCCATCACCAAATGGACTGGCTGAAATCAACACCAACGAGCGATGGAGAGGAACCACTATCACTGCTCGGCCATCCCAAGTTCAACGAGCCAGTCAACTGGGCATTTCAGAAGCGATTTTTAATATGGCTCTAAATGGCTTCAGGGGGGTGCTATGGGTCCATGGCCTGGTAGGGAGCACCTCCCACCGGGGACCAACCACTTGCACATTTTGGACATTTATCAATTGTTAAAAAAAAAAACGACAGTCCCACTTCTCTCTCATTGTACTAAATTCAGCTTTCGCTCCAGAGACTAATTCCAGCCTTGCACCTGGTTATTGGACAATCTGTGATGGTAAATAAATGCCCATTGTAAGACATTGCAAATGGACAATGCACATTTCCAATGTATTTAACCCTTTCACACATACCATCACATGGGTGTGATCGTTCTACAGTGATCCCTGAAGCGTACGATCACACCCGTGTGATTAGAACACTTATTTAGAACAGCCAGTTTCGAATGAGGCAACAATCAGCATTTGAGCTGGCCACACTTTTTTCAGAAACTATTTACACAAACACAGTCCTTACAAAGTTATGTCCAGAGTGTGAGCAGTTTATTTTTGGATGCAATGTTCAGATATTCACAGAAGTATCAAAAGCATAGCACAATCATCCTAACTGGAAAAATGTAGGCTACATTTGTCCTAGCGCTAACTGAGGAAAGATTGACGCAACACAAGCGGTCATATTTTCTAACTCTTGGCTGACATAAACTACAATATGAATTAGCTAATAGCAATTACTATGTAGAATTAATCACATCACAGGTGAGCTCACTGTTGATCAAAATAATTGAGTACAACACTTTCTAGAAATCGAAAGTAATCCGACGATGATTCGTTTCAGCGAACAGCCATGCTTTTTTCCTCACAGAAACCAAAGATAATAAGAGAAGACAAGATGAGTTTGGTCTGTTTATAGTATGCATGTTGAAGAGGTGTGTCGTCTACCATCGTTCACATCCCACCATTCACTGCCTGAAGTTGTAAAGAAATGAGTGAACCCTTACTCACCTCATTTTGTTATAGCATCTTTGGTCCGACAGACGATTACGTGAAACCCAGAATGCATTGTATGTCAACAAGCATGGCTCCACACACATAGCTGGAATTAGCTTAGCTCATCATTATCAGTACAACCTTCAAGAAAGTATTTGACACACACACTATGTGCCCATTACAATCTATGCAAGAATCGGAATGCATGATTTTTCACCGGTAATTGAAAAACACGAGAATAATACAGTTAATATATCAGTAATTACCACATAAAACATTTCTGATAGTGATTTATTGATACAAATGGCGCATGCAGGTAGTCAATCACGTAACCTCTCACTCCCACTCTAAGCCATTCAGTGTTGTTGTTTATGTATGTAGCTAGTGATCTAAGCTGTAGCATTAGCAATGTCTTTCAAAAGGAGACAACTCACAAATGCGGAAATTCTGGAGATGTAAAGAAATTCTGACAATGAGTCTGAAAGTCAGGAATCAGATTTTGACAGTGAGGAGCTGCCCCCCAGCCATTGAGAACACTGAATCTGAGGACACCTTGACCACTGACCAAGTCTCAGTTCCCTTTGAAGATGCTGGTGGTGATGGATGAAGTACAGGAGTTCTGTGGTAACTGGAAGGCTGCCAGCCATTTCACCCCTCCTGGCCCACAATTAGTGAAATGTATACATTCCTGGTGACAGTCCTTCTCATGGAGATAGTAAAGAACTCTCTAAGAGAATACTGGAGCACAGATCCTATGTTTGCAACTCCCTTCTTTGCCACCCTCTTTTCCCAAGACTGCATTTCATCAACAATGCTACTGCCATCCTAAATGACCCGTTATACAAAATAAGAAATGTCAACAGCTGGCAGTAAAGTGGCATGACAAACGAGACATCCATGTCCTCTCCACTGTCCATACAGCAACCATATCAGCCAAAGGGAAGGTGAAACACCTGACGGGAGAGAGAAATCAAACCAGACTGCGTGCTTGACTATAACCTCAAATGGGGGCAGTGGATAAGGTGGACATGATAAACAGCTTTGTGGAATGCACTCAGAAAACGACAGAGGTATAAGAATATATTTTTTTAAATCCAGGGTAGCTTCAAAATACAACAAGCCAATACTTCTGACGCAATTAGCATTGTTTTACAGAGCTAATAGAATAATATAACAAGCTACATAAGCACGATTGAATATAACACCATAAAGGTTATGAAATTAGTAACGTTATCTTGCGTGTCCGCGGTTATAAGGAATATACACAAATATATTATGCTCCGTACACACAGTGAGATACAGTAGATACTTTATAACACGACATACAGAAACTATTATAACCTAATAACGCACTTTGATAGAAACACAGTACGGATTTGAAGATGGGTGTCTGTAGTGACGCCTCTAGCACTGAGACGCTGTTCCTTACAGCTGCGCCTCTTGGGAGTCATAAGGCCAGGGTAGCTTCAAAATACAACACATGCTAATACTTCCCTGACACAATTAGCATTGTTTTCCAGAGCTAATAGAGGAATGTAGCTAGCTACCTAAGCATTGAGTATAACACCATAAAGATTATGAAATGAGTAACGTTACCTCACGTGTCCGCAGTTATAAAGAATATACACAAAAATTTTTTGCTACAGTAGAAATGACATAACAGACATGCAGAAACTACTATAATGTAATAAGACACTTTGATAGAAATGCACATATCTCCAAAGTTATTATTGGTAACGGAAACAACTATGACTGCGATGTAGGCAACAGACGGAACATGTGAACACGTGTGTGTGCAGGACGGGAGATGAGCAAATGTCTGCAGACTTGAACTGCACTAACAATTGGAAAGGGTTTGGAGAATTTTGTCCGGGTCAGAAATGTAAAAAAAAATGTATCGGTCCGCAAAGTAAGAATGACTACTTTTATGTGAATGAATGAGGCGGAACACACCTCAATTCAAACTGTTCTTAGAAAATAAAAAACTTGTTAGAAAATAATTTGAAATTGACTGTCACGCCCTGACCTGAGAGAGACGTTTTGTTTCTCTATTTTGGTTAGGTCAGGGTGTGATTTGGGTGGGCATTCGAGATTTGTAGCTCTTTGTTCTATTCTATGTTTTCTATTTCTAAGTTGTCAGGTTCTAGTTTGGTATTTCTATGTTGGGTTTGTGGGAGTTTCTGAGTTAGTGTATGTTTCTAAGCTGCGTCACGGTTTGTTGTTTTTGTTTGTTCAGTTTATTGTGTATGTATTGCAATGTTTCACAGTTCAAGTAAATATGTGGACAATAATCACGCTGCACTTTGGTCCGCTTCTCCTTACGACAACCGTGACATTGACAAATTGAAAACAGCCTATAAATAAAAACAGACTGCTTGCCTTGGTTTGAGGGCAGCACGGATTAAATGTACTGTTGCGTAACAATACCATTCTGGAATGGAGAGAATGTTCTAACATCACGTGCATAAAAAAAACTCACGCTGGGGCGACTGTTAGAGATATTTGGAAGTCACGGATGAAAGGATTAATAAGGATCCACCCCTTTTATTTCAATTTTCACCTAAAAAGACATACCCAAATCTAACTGCCTGTAGCTCAGGCCCTGAAGCAAGGACATGCATATTGTAGGAGAATATAACACAAATGATCTGGTAAAAGATAATACAAAGAAAAAACAACTGTTCTTTTTGTATTTTTTTGTACCATCATCTTTGAAATGCAAGAGAAAGGCCATAATGTATTATTCCAGCCCAGGTGCAATTTAGATTTTGGCCAATAGATGGCAGCAGTGTATGTGCAACATTTTTGATTAATCCAATGAACCATTGCATTTCTGTTCAAAATGTTATAATAAGACTGCCCAAATGTGCCTAATTTGTTTATTAATAACTTTTCATGTTTAAAATTGTTCACTCTCCTCAAACAATAGCATGGTATTCTTTCACTGTAATAGCTTCTGTAAATTGGACAGTACAGTTAGATTAACAAGAATTTTCAGCCAATATCAGATATGTCTCTGTCCTGGGAAATGTTCTTGTTACTTACAACCTCATGCTAATCCCATTAGCCTATGTTAGCGCAACCATCCCGTGGAAGGAAGTTAAATACATTGGAAATGTACACTGTCCATTTGCAATATAAAATGTACAATGCCAATATATTATACTACCATCAAGTCAGCCATCAGTCAATAAGATATCATACTGACACCAAACTTATACATGCTGACGCCAAACTCACTTTGTGCAACTGTTTTAGAAGCCAACTATCACATATTTCAGAGCCGGCCCACAATTCCTAGCGCTTTCTGTTAAAACCATAAAAAAATCTTCAAAAACATAGTTACATTCGAGCTGTGGGTCCAGTTCTGACGTTATGTGTAGGCCTAGCCGAGGCGACCCCCGAATCCCAGGTTTCGGGTCAATAGGTCATTCGGAGCCAGTGCAGCGACCTTAATTAGTGCAGAAAATTCACTTATTTCAAAGGTTGCTACGGGGTCCCTGGACAAGTTATCGGCCAGAAACTTGTAGGGTCAGTCTCTATAGACCAAGGCGGTTTCAATGAACCTAGTCTTGTGATTCTGGGACTTTTCTAAATGTCGTCCTTTTCGCGACGTTAAAAATGAATGTCTGTGATTGCAAATGGACGAGGCTTTTTCACGACCTGAGAACCTTCTAGAGCCACATAACTCACCGTGCATTACTGACTTAAGCTCTAGAACAGGTTTACACAGTTTCAGAGCTCTAGGTTTGACGGTTCTTTGATGGTGCAAACGCCGATAACTATTGCGAGCTTTGTGTGTCTGTAAGCCCTGCAGTGTGTCACTCCATCCTGGCTGTGTGTGTGTACGTTTGTTCTTGGACATCTGATAGGAGAAATGATTAATTTACAGTTCATGAGGGTTGCCTAATCACACATATGACATTTTGGAAAGATGTGATCTTTTTAACCCTTTGAAACAGCCCCTACAACCCCAATTTGGGGCACTTCCGGTTGTCACAGGAAGCTGAAAGTAAACACATATCCTCATTGGGGTCTTTAAGTCTTTACATTAAGAACTGACTGATTTACAGAGGGTTGAATGCAGTGTTTTTCACTAACTGTAGGTTGTGAAATAAAAAACACTTTTGGGGTAATTAAACCACTTCCGGTTTCTCCAGGAAGCTTAAACTCAACACAGGTAATCCTCATAGTGGTGTGAATGGATTGTCATTGAAGACAGTTTGATATGGCAACCATAACCCACATAGGCATCAGGTTGAAGTTAGGGCAGCAGGCAATGTATTCCTATGGGGAGAGATGTCAATGTAAACGGTTAAAAGAAAATACCCTGTTTCACTGTTAAGGGTTAATTCCAAATGGTCACGGTTAGGCTTGCAGAGATTGGGAGGACCTTAGGAACGTTCCCGTGGTTGAATTATGCTTCTAGCCTTAACGGTTCTGCCTCTGTCACTCAAAAGCACCTCAAATTTAAGTCAGGCTTCATTTTGGGCTTCCTTTTTTGCACGGTCGCTGCGGTAAAGCTCACATTTCCCCTTTAGGATATGAAGGTGACCATTCAATCTTTTCATGTTGATATCTGTAAAGGTACAGGTGACCTTGAACATGTGGGAAAAGGAATTTTGAAAATGGCCTGCACAGAAGCAGAGTTAAAGCATAACCTGTCAACCCATGTTATCCTTATGGAGAACTCGGATGTGTTAGACTACATGAACCAGTGAGCGCAGCTAGAATAACTCTGTGGCTTATGCACCTTAACCTCCCCCCGATGAGCCCATCGAAAACAACGTGTCTCTTAGTGACCCAGAGGCCGTCAGGCTTCATTCCGGACTTACTATTTGTATGATTGCTGCGGTCAGACCGAGCAAGCTACAGTCAAGTGGGGCACCTCATTGAACTCGGCATGGCCTAGAGACTACAGTGATGCCATTTGCCAACACTTTCAGTGTTGATTTCAGCCAGTCCATTTGGTGATGGTTCATCACTGTTTAAACTTACTGGAAATGGACAAAAGTCAGCCATCAAGTCAGCATCCATCAGTCAATAAGATATCATTCTGATACCAAACTGATACATACTGACACCAAACCCACTTTGTCCAACTCATTTAGAATCCAACTATCACAAATTCACAGCACCTCCTGTTAAAACAATTTAAAAAAACGTAAAACACGTAGTTACGTTCTAGCTGTGGGTCCAGTTCTGACATTATGTGTCGGTCTAGCTGAGGTGACCCCGAATCCCGAGTTTCGGCTCAATAGAGCATTCGGAGGCCGAGCAGCAACCTCAATTAGTGCTGAAAATTAACTTTTTCCGGGCATTGCTACGGGGTCCCTGAAAGAGCTATCAGACAAACTTTAGGGTCCGCCTCTAGTGTCGTCATTTTCGCAACGTTAACTTGTTATGGATAGAGGGCAGTATTTTCACAGCCGGATAAAAAACGTACCCGATTTAATCTGGTTATTACTCCTGCCCAGAAACTAGAATATGCATATAATTAGTAGCTTTGGATAGAAAACACTCCAAAGTTTCTAAAACTGTTTGAATGGTGTCTGTGAGTATAACAGAACTCAAATGGCAGGACAAAACCTGAGAAGATTCTGTACAGGAAGTACCCTGTCTGACCATTTCTTGGCCTTCTTTGTCATCTCTATCCAAAACAGAGGATCTCTGCTGTAATGTGACACTTCCTAAGGCTCCCATAGGCTCTCAGAAGGCGCCAGAACGTTGAATGATGACTCTGCAGTCTCTGGCTGAAAAACAGTAGCACATTTGGATAGTGGTCGATCTGAGAACAATGAGACGGGGGCGCGCGTGCATGTGAAGAGGCCATTTTACATTTTCAGTCTTTGAACGAAAACAACGACTCCCGGTCAGAATATTATCGCTATTTTACAAGAAAAATTGCATAAAAATTGATTTTAAACAGCGTTTGACATGCTTCGAAGTACAGTAATGGAATATTTAGAATTTTTTGGACACGAAACGTGCCGGCGCGTCACCCTTCGGATAGTGTCTTGAACGCACGAACAAAAACGCCGCTATTTGGATATAACTATGGATTATTTGGAACCAAACAAACATTTGTTGTTGAAGTAGAAGTCCTGGGAGTGCATTCTGACGAAGAACAGCAAAGTTAATCCAATTTTCTTATAGGAAATCTGAGTTTGGTGAGTACCAAACTTGGTGGGTGTCAAAATAGCTAGCCGGTGATGGCCGGGCTATCTACTCAGAATATTGCAAAATGTGCTTTCACCGAAAAGCTATTTTAAAATCGGACGCCACGATTGCATAAAGGAGTTCTGTATCTATAATTCGTAAAATAATTGTTATGTTTTTTGTGAACGTTTATCGTGAGTAATTTAGTAAATTCACCGGAAGTGTTCGGTGGGAATGCTAGTTCTGAACGTCACATGCTAATGTAAAAAGCTGTTTTTTGATATAAATATGAACTTGATTGAACAAAACATGCATGTATTGTATAACATAATGTCCTAGGAGTGTCATCTGATGAAGATCAATTTGTTGTTAAAATTAATTATGACTTCATCAAAATTTGTTGTAGACAAAATCATGAAAATGACTCTGGTAATCTCAATAAATAGACAAAGATTTGTAGTTGAACAAGTCATTGCTTGTCTCGATTTTTTTTTTTTTACTTGACTTGAAAAAACTTGTGACTCGACTTGACTTGCTCTTAGAATGTACGACATGGACTTGACTCCAGACTCGACCCGTTCTACTTAGGACTCGACTTGAACCTTGTGACTGGAGACTTGCTTGAAATTTGAATAATAGTGACTTGGTCCCACCTCTGCACAAGGGGTGGAGCATGTCTATAGAAGGACATGTCCTCCCTGTACACCTCTCCCAGTTTCATTTACGTACCTTTTCCAAAGTCAGGAAATCGGGCACATTATCGGGCTCTAAAACGCTATACTTTGGAGGAAGGTAAAAACTTGTTTTATTGCTAAATACTGATTTTCTCACAGTTGCACTAATTCTTTTTTTTTGGTAGCCTATCAAACAAATTCTACACCAGCTACTGTCCTGAACATGCAAAGTAGTATTATTTCCCCTTAGTATTGCCCTTGTAGTTTTCCACAGTAGGGTGTGTACTCACCACTTCTAATTCTGCTTCAAGTGCAACTGTCCCCTATTCCAGCACCAGCACCACTCCCCCTGAGACTGAGTTGTGTTAGCTACATACAATTGTGTTGTGTAGAGATGATATCAACCTCCAGGCCCTAATAATGATTTGTGAAGCATGACCCAGTGCTGAGTGGGCCTTTCAGCAGCCTCGCACAGCCTCGTGCCCACTCTCTGTAACCCCAGATGGGAGAGTGAACGTCAGGGACAGGCAGACAGACAGACGGCCTGTCTGGAGCCTCTGGTTATTACCCTCATTGATTGAGACAGATGCATGGGGTGAACTGAGGGACAGCTTTACAAATGGAAGCTGAGAAGAGACCAACGCGACCGCAGAGGAATCGCACACTCGGCTCATTCTCGATTGATTGTCAGTTTGGGCTTTTATGTTCTCACCCATAGCACTGGATTGGAGATAGTTTTGGCTGGATTGAACGTCCATCGAGCGCAGTCTCTCTGTAAAGATTGATAAACTCAGAGTCATTATTTAGGTTATTTTTTAACCTGGAATGACAGATAAAATGCCACTGTTATTAGGACATTCTGAGAATGCTATAGTATTTTAGGAAATTCTAAGAATGCTTCAGTCATAAAATTATGTATATACAGTGATCCTCTGAATGAAATATATGATCTTTGTGGCTACAGTAGTTTAGAAAATCAAAATTTTCTACAGTTGGCCATTGTTAACTAGTGTTGATTTTTCAGTGTAACATTTGTAGTGTTGATTCAGGTGTTAAGGACAACAAAGTCAAGGTATTGGCCATCACAAAGCACTGACCTCAATCCTATAGAAAATGTGTGGGCAGAACTGAAAAAGAGTGTTCAAGCAAGGAGGCCTACAAACCTGACTCAGTTACACCAGTTCTGTCAGGAGGAATAGACCAAAATTCACCCAACTTATTGTGGGAAGCTTGTGGAAGGCTACCCGAAACGTTTGACCCAAGTTAAACAATTTAAAGGCAATGCTTCCAAATACAAATTGAGTGTATGTAAACTTCTGACCCACTAGGAATGTGATGAAAGAAATAAAAGCTGAATTAAA
This sequence comes from Salmo trutta, assembly GCF_901001165.1. Lineage (NCBI taxonomy): Eukaryota > Metazoa > Chordata > Actinopteri > Salmoniformes > Salmonidae > Salmo > Salmo trutta. Next base: position 7,521,515 of record NC_042989.1, on the reverse strand, counting down.
TCATTCTCTCTACAATTATTCTGACATTTCATATTCTTAAAATGAGGTGGTGATCCTGACTGACCTAAAACAGGGAATTTTTACTAGGATTAAATGTCAGGAATTGTGAAAACTGAGTTTAAATGTATTTGGCTAAGGTGTGTGTAAACTTCCGTCTTTAACTATATATATATATATATACACACACCAAAAAATATATGGGGGATTGGACATGATGCAGACAATTACATTGATGGAATCTACTATCTATCTGCACTATTAAAGCTGATCTACCCCCTAAAAATATTTCCATGACACCTTATACATCATGGGACTGTCAGTAGTTGCTAGGAGTGGTGGTAGGAGTCAGGCGCAGAGAGCAGAGGTAAGGAACTTGGTGTTTATTAAATAAAACACAACACGATCGACGCCAACACAACCGGCGTGGAAAAAATGCAAAGTGCCCAGAACAGGTGCACAGTATGCATAAAAGATAACAGTAGTAGATCGCCAGCACATCCAAATACAAAAACACAACCTGACGCTAAATAATCCCGCACAAACCTGGGCGGGCTAACCAGGCTTAAATAACCAAAATCAAAAGACCCAAATGAGGAACAGGTGCAAACAATAAGACATACCAAACGAAAAGGAAAAAGGGATCAGCGGCGGCTAGTAGGCCGGTGACGACGACCGCCGAGCGCCGCCCGAGCAGGCAGGGGAGCCACCTTCGGTGGGATTCGTGACAGGGACATTGAGTCCCTGAAATTAACATCATCTTTATTTATTTTAGTCAATGAGGAAACCTGAAAGTTAGCCTTGGATACTCATAAGTGGGCTGCAATGTCCAATCAACAAAAGCAATAAGTTACTCATATAGTTCGTGCAAATTTATTAGCGTATAATTGTGAATGACAGTTTCTCCTGGTAATTACATTTGTGTCAGATAAATGCACTCCAATTCATTTACACAGGTTCCAAGGTTCAGATAAATTGAAATCTGAATTGATAGAGAATTGCTGCTTGGCTGAGTTCTAATGAATGGCACCGCTGTATAGTTCAAGTTCCAGTGTTGTTACTGTTACAGAAAACAAAACCAAATTATATAAAAAATATATAGATATTTGAAGACTTTCAAGTGCAAGGCCTGGAGTTGAGTGAAGAGCCATTGATGTTCCTTCTGGCAACAAGGTTGAGACTTCCTGCCATGAAGAGGGAATAACCTACAAAAAATACACTTACGTTCAAAAGTTTGGGGTCACTTAGAAATATCCTTGTTTTCCATGAATACATGCATGAAATGAGTAGCAAAATGAATAGGAAATATAGTCAATACAAGGTTATAAACAATGATTTTTAATTGAAATAATATTTGTGTCCTAATCACCTCCCACAAGTTGGATTGGTTGATGGGCCGTTCTTAGGTACCATATGATCAAGCTCCTCCCACAACAGTTCAATAGGATTGAGATCCGGTGACCGTGCTGGCCACTCCATTATAGACAGAATACCAGCCGACTGCTTCTTCCCGAAATAGTTCTTGCATAGTTTGGAGCTGTGCTTTGGGTCATGGTCTTGTTTCAGGAGGAAATTGGCTCCAATTAAGTGCCGTCCACAGGCGTTGCAAAATGGAGTGATAGCCTTCCTTCTTCAAGATCCCTTTTTACCCCGTACAAATCTCAAACTTTACCACCACCAAAGCACCCCCAGACCATCACATTGCCTCCACCATGCTTGACAGATGGCATCAAGCACTCCTCCAGCATCTTTTCATTTTTTTCTGCGTCTCACGAATGTTCTTCTTTGTGATCCGAACACCTCAAACTTCGATTCGTCTGTCCATAAGACTTTTTTCCAATCTTCCTCTGTCCAGTGTCTGTGTTCTTTTGCCCATCTTAATCTTATCTTTTTATTGGCCAATCTGAGATATGTTTTTTTCTTTGCAACTCTGCCTAGCAGGCCAGCATCCTGGTGTCGCCTCTTCACTATTGACTTTGAGACTGGTGTTTTGCGGGTACTGTTTAATGAAGCTGCCAGTTGAGGACTTGTGAGGCGTCATTTCTCAGAACAAGAATAGACTGACGAATTTCAGAAGAAAAGTTTGTTTCTTGCCATTTTGAGCCTGTAATCGAACCCACAAATGCTGATGCTCCAGATACTCAACTAGTCTAAAGGAGGCCAGTTGTATCACTTCTTTAATCAGCACAACAGTTTTCAGCTGTGCTAACATAATTGCAAAAGGGTTTTCTAATGATCAATTAGCCTTTTAAAATTATAAACTTGGATTAGCTAACACAACGTGCCCTTGGAACACAGGAGTGATGGTTGCTGATAATGGGCCTCTGTATGCCTATGTAGAAATTCCATAAAATATCAGCCGTTTCCAGCTACAATAGTAATTTACAACATTAACAATGTCTACACTGTATTTCTGATCAATTTTATGTTATTTTCATGGACAAAAAAAGTTGCTTAGCTTTGACAGGATGAATCCACGGAACCTTGTACTTCTGACCCCCTGTAGATCCACAGTAGCGTATAAAACTGTGTGGAGGTCCCTACTGTTACGCAATCACACTTCCTGCAATGTTCTGACACATGTCAACTGGTTGAAACATTAGCACAATAGTCATCAAATCAAACTGTATTTATACAGCACATTTCAGACATGGAATGCAACACAATGTGCTTTACAGGAAAAACAAATAAAAGGCATTGAAAAATAAAAGCTGAAATATTTACTACACAACACACATTAGATTAAAAAGAAAAAAATGACAAACTGAACAACTAAAATGCACCCTAAGGAAGAGCAAAGGCAAAAAAAATCTATGTTTTAAGATCTCTTTTAACTATGTCCAGAGTTTCGGCCCCCCTTAGGATCTTTTGAAGGCTATTCCAGAGGCTGGGGGCATAATAACTAAAGGCTGCCTCTGCATTCCTCTTGATCCTAAGCTAAAAAAGTGAAGAATGCAGGAATCACTTTACATTATGTTATTGGTGTATATAATATAACTAGCCACCTGCAAATAACCTAATCTAGATCTATGAAGAAGTATATCCCACTTCAAAACCATAACAACGATCACACTTCCTGAACTAGACATATCCATGGTAAAGCTATGGTCTCAGCAGGACGGTATCTTCTGGCATCACAACAATTTGTCAACTCTTTCTGTTAGGGATTAAAATGTAATAAATACAACCTTAGAAGTTACAGCATGAGTGATGTCTAACACCATCATATCTCTATCAGTCGCAACACTGCCACTGTTTTCCGATTGGAACAAAAAGAATAACATAAACAGTTTGAGCTGTTAGATCCAGTGCACCAGTACACTGGCGGTACTTGGCCTATTCACAGGGGGTACTTGAAAAGACTCATGAGACCATAGACTTACTGGTAAAATGCACATGTGGGGGTACTTCAGGGATACTCTGGGCAGAGCAGAATTCAGTTGGTGGTACAGTAACCAAAAAAGGTTGGCAACCACTGCACTACACAGTATGTTCATTACTGTCAGTGTGGCCTCACTCGCGGAGTCCCAAATAGTACCCTATTCCCTATGTAGTGCACTACTTTTGACCAGGGCCCATGTGACCCACTGCCATTGTTCCTAATAGACATTACTTTGATACAGAGTGAGGGGGAATTGACTACGATGGAAAAGCATCATTTAAACCACCCAACCTCATTCTGTATTATGAAGCTCAGCTATCACAGGCACAGGGATATTTCCTTTCTCTCACCACCACGCTGTATCGCTCTTCTAATAAGCCAACCGTCTAACTCACAATAGTGTCATCTAATGGACAGCTACGAAGACGTGACAAAGCCATTAACATTTTATTACCTAACCTTTGTGTCCAAAATGATTAATTTAGATTATGTCAGGCTTGGGGTTTAACACTGGCTCACTGATGTATTTTTAAAAGCCACTTCTCAATGAAGAATATATGAGAGGAGTCGAGATGTAAAATGTCACTATTAAAGGCACGCCATTGCCCATAAGACGACACAGTATGTGCCTCTTCCCCGTGAGGGTGAAACATTTTAATTGAGCATGGGTCGCTCCCTGGGTTGAGCGGGGGAAATGGAGCAGAGAGCGAGTTGATTCAGGAATTAAATTAACTCTCTAAAAGATAAATTAATGCTCAGTGGTGTAAAAGAACCGAACTGTTAGTGTTAATAACCAGTGTTGAGTGTGAGAGTGTGATTGTGTTTGTTTTACTCTGTGGTGAGTAAAACGATTCCATCATTAACACGCCCAACGTTATCATATTTCCCAAAATGCTCTATTGCAGCTAGATTTTTGGGGGGGATTGTTTTTAATATCTGTGTTTTTGATATATTGATTAATCTTATGCTACTCAAAGATAAATAAAACATTTTTTTAAACTAATTCAATCAGTTAGTTAGATTTATTGAACCCGTAACTGAAATGACTGTTTCAGTTTAAATGGTTTAGGTAGTCTCCTTTATCAATGCCCTCAACCCAGACAGTCATTCTGAATGCAGGTTGTGGGTCGATAAAAATTACAGCTGTTTGTTCCAATTCTGTCTGGATTCCAATAGGAGTTACACATCAATTTACAAGCCTGCATAATGTGACTTGCAGGCCTATTTTTGGCCTCCCATTAGTGGAAGTATTGTACCAGTTTAAGTGGTCTATGGTTATGTTAGTTCAAGTATGAGCATTTCTGCTGCTAATGCTGATGTCTTTTATAAACGCTTACATAAGAGCATGTGATAATAAATATTTGTAAATATTATTGTAATATCCTGTCAAGAGATACAGATCTCTTGGTGCAATGGTTAAAAATGCTATGTGAGGTGTTATTGCATAACACCATTGGTGCAAACTATATACACTTCCTAGTGTTAAAGGTAATACATAGTCAAAATCATGTTTTTCATGAAATCGAATAATAAAGGTATGAAAAATGACTGTTGCTTCTACAGTGGTAAAGTTTCATCATAAAATTACTGGACCCCTACCCCATGCCAAACAATTGGATTCATTATTAAGGGGACTCCTTACCCTCATTTTAATACACCAATGGTAACATGATATTCTCTTAACTAATTTAAATAATACCGCCTTGTAACCAACATCGGAAAAGGCATATTTGCAGATGGGCGTGGTTTATATAGCTACTGTAAATAGCTACTCTACTGGTGCCAAAATTCTACTGTAGTATGTCAGCAAATATAATTTAAAGTTTACCCTATTCACATATGGCAAATATACTTACATGTTTCCCCTTTCATCTGTGTCTGGTGTTGCCTAGCTAAGTCTTCAGCTAGCATGGAACAAAAGGGGGGAGGGGGGTCTACAAACCTCTGTCGCAGTCATGTCAACACAACTGCCAGTGCTGCTGTGAATTGCATCACTACAGAGACATGCCAAATGGGAGATGTAACTCAATGTTGTTTGAGTTACTTTGTGTTTCACTAAATTAGCTTGAGATGATCTGACTGCAACACCGCTCATCTTATCCAAGTTTCTTAACATAGTTGTTTCAAAGAGCTGTCAGTCAAGGTGAGCTCATGAATATAAGTTCCCTGCCCACTCAGCCTGTCTTTTCAAACTTCCTGGTAGTTAGCCATACATTTGTTTTGCATTTCTATCCCCAAAAAATATTCTGGGTGATATTTCAGTGACTCAAAAGGCTCTTTTACATGGAAACCAGAATGACTGTTCGGGACCTTTAACACTGGAGAATTTGCTGTGCAGTGGAATGAAGACAGTGAGCGGCTTGGCTGGCCTGAAAATGTGGAGTTGTGGATGAGGATGAGCTCATGGGAAGGTAGAGGAGGGTCAAGCATAATACCTGGCTGCATATGGCTTGCTGTGGAGCTGTTGATATGTACATACACAGCAAATTCTCTATCAGCAAGTGAGATCCTAAGCTGATATATTATCATTAAAATATAATCATATATTTAGCCCAATATGACAAGTATTTAAAGCTGCAATATGTAACGTTTTGGGCGATCTAACCAAATTCACACAGAAATGTGTGTTATAGATTTGTCATTCTCATTGAAAGCAAATCTAAGAAGAGGCAGATCTATTTTATTTGCGCTACTTCTATGCTTCCTGTTCTTAAGTTTCGTTTTTTGTTATTTTCAAACAGCTGAAATACAATAATTTGGTTTATAGGAAATATATTTCACAACGATTTAGATGGTAGAATGATTATCTACACTATACTTGCTTTGTCACATAAACTGAAATCAGGCAAACTACTAGAATTTTTTAAACTAGGAAATGGAGTAAGACCTTATTTTGAGGGCCTAGTTTTACCTTTGTACAGTGGCCTTAAACTCACAGTTTTCAGGCCTGAAAATCACTTTATGACAGCTTGTATAAAGCAGTGAGTAATTCCTATTGGAATCCAGCCAGCAACTAAAATTTTTACTCACTGACAAAATTGTATTCAGAATGGCTGCTGCATTATGAATATTAATGTATCACAACCATCTAAACTGGAACAACCATTTCAGTAACGGGTGCAATAAGTCCAAGTAACAGAGTGGATTAGTTTAGGAAAATGTATGTTATTTATATTTGGGTAGCATAATATTAATTATTCAATTAATGTACTGTACATGCAAAAACATAGATATTAATATAAACTAAACAACAACAAAAACAATCTACCTGCAATAGAGCATGCTGGGAAATATGATAATGATAGGCATGGTTTTTGTTTAACACTGGTTATTAACCTGTTTGGGATAGGGGGCAGTATTTTCACGGCCGGATAAAAAACGTACCCGATTTAATCTGTTTACTACTGCATATAATTAGTAGATTTGGATAGAAAACACTCTAAAGTTTCTAAAACTGTTTGAATGGTGTCTGTGAGTATAACAGAACTCATATGGCAGGCCAAAACCTGAGAAGATTCCATACAGGAAGTGCCCTGTCTGACAATTTGTTCTCCTTCTGTGGCATCTCTATCAAAAATACAACATCTCTGCTGTAACGTGACATTTTCTAAGGCTTCCATTGGCTCTCAGAAGGCGCCAGAAAGTGGAATGACGTCTCTGCAGTCTCTGGGCGAAAAAACAGCAGGAGTTTTTGTGAGTGGTCAGGAAGGGAATAATGACACTGGAGATGCGTGTCCACGAGACGACTCAATTTTTTTCTTTCAGTCTTTGAATGAATACAACGTCGCCCGGTTGGAATATTATCGCTATTTTACGAGAAAAATAGCATAAAAATGTATTTTAAACAGCGTTTGACATGCTTCGAAGTACGGTAATGGAATATTTTGAATTTTTTTGTCACGAAATGCGCTCGTGCGTCACCCTTCGGATAGTGACTTGAACGCACGAACAAAACGGAGGTATTTGAATATAACTATGGATTATTTGGAACCAAAAAAACATTTGTCCTGGGAGTGCATTCTGACGAAGAACAGCAAAGGTAATCCAATTTTTCTTATAGTAAATCTGAGTTTGGTGAGGGCCAAACTTGGTGGGTGTCAAATTAGCTAGCCATGATGGCCGGGCTATGTACTCAGAATATTGCAAAATGTGCTTTCGTCGAAAAGCTATTTTAAAATCTGACAACGCGATTGCATAAAGGAGTTCTGTATCTATAATTCTTAAAATAATTGTTATGTTTTTTGTCAACGTTTATCGTGAGTAATTTAGTAAATTCACCGGAAGTTTGCGATGGGTATGCTAGTTCTGAACATCACATGCTAATGTAAAAAGCTGTTTTTTTATATAAATATGAACTTGGTTGAACAAAACATGCATGTATTGTATAACATAATGTCCTAGGAGTGTCATCTGATGAAGATCATCAAAGGTTAGTGCTGCATTTAGCTGTGGTTTTGGTTTTTGTGACTTATATGCTTGCTTTGAAAATGGCTGTGTGATTATTTTTGGCAGGGTACTCTCCTGACATAATCTAATGTTTTGCTTTCGCTGTAAAGCCTTTTTGAAATCAGACAATGTGGTTAGATTAACGAGAGTCTTATCTTTAAAATGGTGTAAAATAGTCACATGTTTGAGAAATTGAAGTTATAGCATTTTTGAGGTATTTGTATTTCGCGCCACGCTCTACCATTGGATATCGGTGAGGCGTTCCGCTTGCGGAACGTCTGTCCCTAACAGGTTTTAAGTAATTTTGCGACAACTTTGGAAGTATGCTTGGGGTCATTGTCCATTTGGGAGACCCATTTGCGACCAAGTTTTAACTTCCTGACTGATGTCCTGAGATGTTGCTTCAATATATCCACGTAATTTTCCATCCTCATGATGCCATCTATTTTGTGAAGTGCACCAGTCCCTCCTGCCGCAAAGCACCCCGACAACATGACGCTGCCACCCACGTGCTTCACTGTTGGGATGGTGTTCTTTGGCTTGCAAGCTTCCCCCTTGTTCCTCCAAACATAACGATGGTCATTATGGCCAAACAGTTCTATTTTTGTTTCATCAGACCAGAGGACATTTCTCCAAAAACCATAGTCTGGCTTTTTTATGGCGGTATTGGAGCAGTGGCTTCTTCCTTGCTGAGCAGCCTTTCAGGTTATGTTGATATAGGACTTGTTTTACTGTGGATGTAGATACTTTTGTACCTGTTTCCTCCAGCATCTTCACAAGGTCCTTTTCTCTTGTTTTGGGATTGATTTGCACCTTTTGCACCAAAGTACGTTCATCTCGAGGAGACAGAATGCATCTTCTTCCTGAGCGGAATGATGGCTGCGTGGTCCCATGGTGTTTATACTTGCGTACTATTGTTTGTACAGATGAACATCGTACCTTCAGGCTTTTGGATATTGCTCCCAAGGATTAATCTTTTTCGGAGGTCTTAAATTTTTTTAAATAATTTCACCTTTATACCAGGTAGGCTAGTTGAGAACAAGTTCTCATTTACAACTGTGACCTGGCCAAGATAAAGCAAAGCAGTTCGACACATAGAACAACAGAGTTACACATGGAATAAACAAACATACAGTCAATAATACAGTAGAAAAAAGTATGTGTATATATATATATATATATATATACAGTGTGTGCAAATGAGGTAAGATAAGGGAGGTTACGCAATAAAATAGGCCATAGTGGCGAGGTAATTACGATATAGCAATTAAACACTGGAGTGATAGATGTGCAGAAGATGAATGTGCAAGTAGAGATACCGGGGTGCAAAGGAGCAAAATAAATAAATAAATACAGTATGGGGATGAGGTAGTTGGATGGGCTATTTACAGATGGGCTATGTACAGGTGTAATGATCTGTGAGCTGCTCTGACAGCTGGTGCTTGAAAAGTGAGGGAGATAAGAGTCTCCAGCTTCAGCGATTTTTGCAGTTCGTTCAGTCATTGGCAGCAGAGAAATGGAAGGAAAGGTGGCCAAAGTAGGAATTGGCTTTGGGGGTGACCAGTGAAATATACCTGCTGGAGCGGGTGCTGCGGGTGGGTGCTGCTATGGCGACCAGTGAACTGAGATAAGGCGGGCTTAACCTAGCAAAAACTTGTAGATGACCTGGAGCCAGTGGGTTTGGCGACAAGTATGAAGCGAGGGCCAGCCGACGAGAGCATACAGGTCGCAGTGGTGGGTAGTATATGGGGCTTTGGTGACAAAACGGATTGCACTGTGATAGATTGCATCCAATTTGTTGAGTAGAGTGTTGGAGGCTATTTTGTAAACTACATCGCCGAAGTCAAGGATCGGCAGGATAGTCAGTTTTACGAGGGTATGTTTGATAGCATGAGTGAAGGATGCTTTGTTGCGAAATAGGAAGCCGATTGTAGATTTAATTTTGGATTGGAGATGCTTAATGTGGGTCTGGAAGGAGAGTTTACAGTCTAAGCAGACACCTAGGTATTTGTAGTTGTTTACATATTCTAGGTCAGAACCGTCCAGAGTAGTGATGCTGGACGGGTGGGCAGGTGAACTCTATCGGAGAAGTAGTTGGTGAACCAGGCGAGGCAGTCATTTGAGAAACCAAGGCTGTTGAGTCTACCGATAAGAATGTTGTGATTGACAGAGTCAATAGCCTTGGCCAGGTCGATAAATGTGGCTGCACAGTATTGTCTCTTATCGATGGCAGTTATGATATCGTTTAGGACCTTGAGTGTGGCTGAGGTGCACCCATGACCAGCTCGGAAGCCAGATTGCTTAGCGGAAAAGGTACGGTGGGAATCGAAATGGTCGGTGATCTGTTTGTTAACTTTGTCTTAGCTGATTTATTTTGATTTTCCCATGATGTCAAGCAAACATTGGGGTGGCAGCGTAGCCTATTGGTTAGAGAGTTGGACTAGTAACCGAAAGGTTGCAGATCAAATCCCTGAGCTGACAAGGTACAAATCTGTCATTCTGATCAAGGCAGTTAACCCACTGTTCCTAGGCTGTCATTGAAAATAAGAATTTGTTCTTAACTGACTTGCCTAGTAAAATAAAAAGGCTTTGAGTTTGAAGGTAGGCCTTGAAATACATCCACAGGTACACCTCCTATTGACTCAAAGGATGTCAATTGACCTATCAGAAGCTTCTAAAGCCATGACATCATTTTCTGAAATTTTCCAAGAAGTTTAAAGGCACAGTCAACTTAGTGTATGTAAACTTCTGACCCACTGGAATTGTGATACAGTGAATTATAAGTGAAATAATCTGTCTGCAAACAATTGTTGGAAAAATGACTTGTGTCATGCATAAAGTAGGTGTCCTAACCAACTTGCCAAAACTATAGTTTGTTAACAAGAAATTTGTGTAGTGGTTGAAAAACGAGTTTTAATGACACCAACCTAAGTGTACTGTATGTAAACGTCCGACTTCAACTGTATATATACAGCTCTGGAAAAAATGTAAAGACCACTGAAAAATTATCAGTTTCTCTTGTTTTACTGTTTATAGGTATGTGTTTGGGTAAAATTAACATGTTTGTTTTATTCTATAAATTACTGACAACATTTCTCCCAAATTCAAAAGATTATTTATTTGCAGAAAATGACAACTGGAAAAACCAAATCCTCAGAGTTGGGTGCGAGACCTGGAGAGGCCTACAAGCCACAGTGTATCGAACCCACTGTGAAATTTTGTGGAGGATTGGTGATGATCTGGGGTTGCTTCAGCAAGGCTGGAATCGGGCAGATTTATCTTTGTGAAGGACCTATGAATCAAGCCACGTACAAGGTTGTCCTGGAAGAAAACGTGCTTCCTTCTGTTCTGACTTTGTTCCCCAACTCTGAGGATTGGTTTTTCCAACAGGACAATGCTCCATGCCACACAGCCAGGTCACTCAAGATGTTGATGGAGGACCACCAGATCAAGACCCTGTCATGGCCAGCCCAATCTCCAGACCTGAACCCCATTGAAAACCTCTGGAATGTGATCAAGAGGAAGATGGATGGTCACAAGCCATCAAACAAAGCTGAGTTGCTTGAATTTTTCCGCCAGGAGTGGCATAAAGTCACCCAAAATCAATGTGAAAGACTGGTGGAGAGCATGCCAAGATGTATGAAAGCTATGATTGAAAATTAGGGTTATGCCACCAAATATTGATTTCTGAACTCTTCCTAAGTTAAAACATGAGTATTGTGTTGTTTAAAAATGAATATGAACTTATTTTCTTTTCATTATTTGAGGTCTGACAACACTGCATATTTTGTGTTATTTTACCAGTTGTCATTTTCTGCAAATAAATGCTTTAAATTACAATATTTTTATTTGGAATTTGGGAGAAATGTTGCAAGTAGTTTACAGAATAAAACAAAAATGTTCATTTTACCCAAACACATACCTATAAATAGTAAAACCAGATATACTGATAATTTTGCAGTGGTCTCTTAATTTTTCCCAGAGCTGTATATACACACACAGTGCCTCCTTGACTTTTTCCACATTTTGTTACATTACAGCCTTATTCTAAAATGGATTAACTATTTTTTCCATTCATCAATCTACACACAATATCCCATAATGGAAAAGCAAAAACTGTTTTTTAGAAATGTTTTCTAATTTATTCAACAACAAAAAACTGATACACATTTACATAAGTATTCAGACCCTTTACTCAGTACGTTGTTGAAGCACCTTTGGAAACGATTACAGCATTGAGTCTTCTTGGGTATGACGCTACAAGCTTGGCACATCTGTATTTGGGGAGTTTCTCCCATTCTTCTCTGCAGATCCTCTCAAGCTCTGTCAGGTTGGATGGGGAGCGTTGCTGCACAGCTATTTTCAGGTCTCTCCAGAGATGTTTGATCAGGTTCAAGTCCGGGCTCTGGCTGGGCCACTCAAGGACATTCAAATACTTGTCCCAAAGCCACTCCTGCGTTGTCTTGGCTGTGTGCTTAGGGTCATTGTCCTGTTGCAAGGTGAACCTTCGCCCCAGTCTGAGGTCCTGAGCACTCTGGATCAGGTTTTCATCAACAATTTCTCTGTACTTTGCTCCATTCATCTTTGTCTCAATCCTGACTAATCTCTCAATCCCTTCCGCTAAAAAACATCCCCACAGCATGATGCTGCCACCACCATTCTTCACTGTGGTGCCAGGTTTCCTCCAGACGTTACGCTTGGCATTCAGGCCAAAGAGTCTTGGTTTCATCAGACCAGAGAATCTTGTTTCTCATGTTCTGAGAGTCTTTATGTGCCTTTTGGCAAACTCCAGTGGGCTGTTATGTGCTTTTTACTGAGGAGTGGCTTCCATCTGACCACTCTACCAAAAAGGCCTGATAAGTGGAGTGCTGCAGAGATGGTTGTCCTTCTAGAAGGTTTTCCAGGCTCCACAGAGGAACTTTAGAACTCTGTCAGAGTGACCATCAGGTTCTTGATCACCTCCCTGACCAAGGCCCTTCTCCCCCAATTGTTCAGTTTGGCCAGGAGGTTAGCTCTAGGAAGAGTCTTGGTTTTTCCAAACTTGTTCCATTTAATAATGATGGAGGCCACTGTGTTCTTGGGGACCTTCAATTCTGCAGAAATGTTTTGGTACCCTTCCCCAGATCTTTGCCTCGACACAATCCTGTCTCGGAGCTCTGAGGACAATTCCTTCGACCTCATGGCTTGGTTTTTACTCTGACATGCACTGGCATCTGTGAGACCTCATATAGACATATGTGTCACTTTCTAAATCATGTCCAATTAATTTAATTTAAAAAAATGTAGACTCCAATCAAGTTGTAGAAACATTTCAAGGATGATGAATGGAAACAAGATGTACCTGAGCTCAATTTCTAGTCTCATAGCAAAGGGTCAGAATACTTATGTAAATAAGGTTTTTCTGTTTATATATTTTACATTTTTGCAAACATTTCTAAAAAACCTGTTTTCACTGTCATTATGGTGTATTGTGTGTAGATTGATAAGGAATGTGTATTTAAGTAATCAATTTTGGAATGAGGCTGTAATGTAACAAAATGTGGAAAAAGTCCAGGGGAATGAATACTTTCCGAAGTACAGTTAAAGTCGGAAGTTTACATAGACTTAGGTTGGACTCATTAAAACGTGTTTTTCAACCATTCCACACATTTCTTGTTAACAAACTATAGTTTTGGCAAGTCAGTTAGGACATCTAGTTTGTGCTTGACACAAGTAATGTTTCCAACAATTGTTTACAGACAGATTATTTCACTTATAATTACCTGTATCACAATTCCAGTGAAGTTTACATACACTAAGTTGACTGTGCCTTTAAACAGCTTGGAAAATTCCAGAAAATGATGTCATGGCTTTAAAAGCTTCTTATAGGCTAGTTGACATAGTTTGAGTCAATTGGAATTGTACCTGTGGATGTATTTAACAAGAAGTGTATCTTTAATCGTATGTATATCACTTGTATCTTATATCAATGTTTATGATGAGTTTTTCTGTAATTTGATGTGGCTCTCTGCATTTTCACCGGATGTTTGTTTGAGACAATGCATTTCTGAACATAACACGCCAATTTCAAATGAGGTTTTCAGACATAAAGATGAACTTTATTGAACAAAACAAACATTTATTGTCTAACATGGAGTCCTGGGAGTGCCACCAGATGAAGATCATCAAAGGTTAGTGATTAACGTTAACGCTATTTGTGACTTTTGTGACACCTCTCCTTATTTGGAAAATGGCTGTATGGTTTTTTGTGGCTAGGCGCTGACCTAACATAATCGTATGGTGTGCTTTCACCATAAGGCTTTTTGAAATCGGACACTGTGGTTGGATTAACGAGAAGTTTATCTTTAAAATGGTGTATAATACTTGTATGTTTGAGGAATTTTAATTATGAGATTTCTGTTTGAATTTGGCGCCCTGCAATTTCACTGGCTGTAGGCCAGGTGTTCCGCTAACGGAACAACCTTCCCAGAAAGGTTAAAGGCCTACCTTCAAACTCAGTGCCTGTTTGCTTTAGATCAAGGGAAAATCAAAAGAAATCAGCCTAGACCTCAGAACATTTTTTGGAGACCTCCACAAGTCTGGTTCATCCTAGGGAGAAATTCCCAAATGCCTGAAGGTACCACGTTCATCTGTACAAACAATAGTACGCAAGTATAAACACCATGCAGCCATCATACCGCTCAGGAAGGAGACGCGTTCTGTCTCCTAGAGATGAATAGTACTTTGGTGTGAAAAGTGCAAATCATTCTCAGAACAACAGCAACGGACCTTGTGAAGATGCTGGAAGAAAAAGGGACAAAAGTATCCATATCCGCAGTAAAACGAGTCCTATATTGACATAACCTGAAAGGCCACCCAGCAAAGAAGAAGTCACTTCTCCAATACCGCCATAAAAAAGCCAGACTATGGTTTGCAACTGCACATGGGGACAAAGATCATACTTTTTGGAGAAACGTCCTCTGGTCTGATTAACAAAATATCTGTTTGGCCATAATGACCATCGGCCATAATGGTATCGCGCCGTCGCAACCTTCGCTCTCTCTCCTGCTACTCTCTCCTCTTCCATCCTATCATCTCTTCCCGCTGCTCAATCCTTCTCCAACCAATCTCCTGATTCTGCCTCCTCAACCCTTCTCTCCTCCCTCTCTGCATCCTTTGACTCTCTATGTCCCCTATCCTCCCGACCGGCTCGGTCCCCCCCTCCTGCTCCGTGGCTTGACGACTCATTGCGAGCTCACAGAACAGGGCTCCGGGCAGCCGAGCGGAAATGGAGGAAAACTAGCCTCCCTGCAGACCTGGCATCTTTTCACTCCCTCCTCTCTACATTTTCCTCCTCTGTTTCTGCTGCTAAAGCCACTTTCTACCACTCTAACTTCCAAGCATCTGCCTCTAACCTAGGAAGCTCTTTGCCACCTTCTCCTCCCCCCCTCCCTCTCTGCGGATGACTTCGTCAACCATTTTGAAAAGAAGGTCGACGACATCCGATCCTCGTTTGTTAAGTCAAACGACACCGCTGGTCCTGCTCACACTGCCCTACCCTATGCTTTGACCTCTTTCTCCCCTCTCTCTCCAGATGAAATCTTGCATCTTGTGACGGCCGGCCGCCCAACAACCTGCCCGCTTGACCCTATCCCCTCCTCTCTTCTCCAGACCATTTCCGGAGACCTTCTCCCTTACCTCACCTCGCTCATCAACTCATCCTTGACCGCTGGCTACGTCCCTTCCGTCTTCAAGAGAGCGAGAGTTGCACCCCTTCTGAAAAAACCTACACTCGATCCCTCCGATGTCAACAACTACAGACCAGTATCCCTTCTTTCTTTTCTCTCCAAAACTCTTGAACGTGCCGTCCTTGGCCAGCTCTCCTGCTATCTCTCTCAGAATGACCTTCTCGATCCAAATCAGTCAGGTTTCAAGGCTGGTCATTCAACTAAGACTGCTCTTCTCTGTGTCACGGAGGCTCTCCGCACTGCTAAATCTAACTCTCTCTCCTCTGCTCTCATCCTTCTAGACCTATCTGCTGCCTTTGATACTGTGAACCATCAGATCCTCCTCTCCACCCTCTCCGAGTTGGTTATCTCCGGCGCGGCTCACTCTTGGATTGCGTCCTACCTGACAGGTCGCTCCTACCAGGTGGCGTGGCGAGAATCCGTCTCCGCACCACGTGCTCTCACCACTGGTGTCCCCCAGGGCTCAGTTCTAGGCCCTCTCCTATTCTCGCTATACACCAAGTCACTTGGCTCTGTCATATCCTCACATGGTCTCTCCTATCATTGCTACGCAGACGACACACAATTAATCTTCTCCTTTCCCCCTTCTGATAACCAGGTGGCGAATCGCATCATGTCTGGCAGATATATCAGTGTGGATGACAGATCATCACCTCAAGTTGAACCTCGGCAAGACGGAGCTGCTGTTCCTCCTGGGGAAGGACTGCCCTTTCCAGGATCTCGCCATCACGGTGGACAACTCCATTGTGTCCTCCTCCCAGAGTGCTAAGAGCCTTGGCGTGACCCTGGACAACACCCTGTCGTTCTCCGCTAACATCAAGGTGGTGACCCGATCCTGTAGGTTCATGCTATACAACATTCGCAGAGTACGACCCTGCCTTACACAGGAAGCGGCGCAGGTCCTAATCCAGGCACTTGTCATCTCCCGTCTGGATTACTGCAACTCCCTGTTGGCGGGGCTCCCTGCCTGTGCCATTAAACCCCTACAACTCATCCAGAACGCCGCAGCCTGTCTGGTGTTCAACCTTCCGAAGTTCTCTCACGTCACCCCGCTCCTCCGCACACTCCACTGGCTTCCAGTTGAAGCTCGCATCTGCTACAAGACCATGGTGCTTGCCTACGGAGCTGTGAGGGGAACGGCACCTCCGTACCTTCAGGCTCTGATCAGGCCCTACACCCATACAAAGGCACTGCATTCATCCACCTCTGGCCTGCTGGCCCCCCTACCTCTGCGGAAGCACAGTTCCCACTCAGCCCAGTCAAAACTGTTCGCTGCTCTGGCACCCCAATGGTGGAACAAGCTCCCTCACGATGCCAGGACAGCGGAGTCAATCACCACCTTCCGTAGACACCTGAAACCCCACCTCTTTAAGGAATACCTGGGATAGGATATAGTAATCCTTCTAACCCCCCCACCCCCCCCAATAAAGATATAGATGTACTATTGTAAAGTGGTTGTTCCACTGGATATCTTAAGGTGAATGCACCAATTTGTAAGTCACTCTGGATAAGAGCGTCTGCTAAATTACGTAAATGTAAATGAGGAAAAAGGGCGAGGCTTGCAAGCCGAAGAACACCATCCCAGTGAAGAACGGGGGTGGCAGCATCATGTTGTGGGGGTACTTTGCGGCAGGAGGGACTGGTGCCCTTCACAAAATAGATGGCATCACGAGGAGGGAAAATTATGTGGATATATTGAAGCAACATCTCAAGACATCAGTCAGGAAGTAAAAGCTTGGCGGCAAATGGGTCTTCCATCTGGATAATGACCCCACGCATACTTCCAAAGTTGTGGCAAAATGGCTTAAGGACAGCAAAGTCGAGGTATTGGAGTGGCCATCACAAAGCCCTGACCTCAATCCTATAGAAAATGTGTGGGCAGAACTGAAAAAGCATGTGCGAGCAAGGAGGCCTACAAACCTGACTCAGTTACACCAGCTCTGTCAAAAGGAAAGGGACAAAATTCACCCAACTTATTGTGGGAAGCTTGTGGAAGGCTACCCGAAGGCAATGCTACCAAATACAAATTGAGTGTATGTAAACGTCTGACCCATTGGGAATGTGATAAAATAAATACAATCTGAAATAAATCATTCTCTATACAATTATTCTGACATTTCACATTCTTAAAATAAAGAGATGATCCTAACCGACCTAAGACAGGGAATTTTTACTAGGATTAAATGTCAAGAATCGTGATAAACTGAGTTTAAATGTATTTGGCTAAGATGTATGGAAACTTCAGACTTCAACTGTATGTATAGTGTACATACATATACAGTCCCAATCAACATTTTGGACACACCTATTCATTCAAGGGTTATTCTTTAACCTGTCTGGGCTAGGGGGCAGTATTTTCACGGCCGGATGAAAAACGTACCCAATTTAAACAGGTTACTACTCTGGCCCAGAAACTAGAATATGCATATTATTAGTAGATTTGGATAGAGAACACTGAAGTTTCTAAAACTGTTTGAATGGTGTCTGTGAGTATAACAGAACTCATATGGCAGGCAAAAACCTGAGAAAATTCCAAGCAGGAAGTGGGAGTGCATCCTGGGAGTGCATTCTGACGAAGATCAGCAAAGGTAAGAGAATATTTCTAATACTAATTCTGAGTTTAGGTTGCCCCGAACTTGGCGGGTGTCTGAATAGCTCACCGTGAAGGCTGAGCTATGTACTCAGAATATTGAAAAATGTGCTTTCTCCGTAATGCTATTTTAAAATCTGACACAGCGGTTGCATCCAGGGGTAGTCTATCTATAATTCTTTAAATAATTGTTAGATATTTTGTCAACGTTTATGATGAGTATTTTTGTAAATTGATGTGCACATTCACCGGACGTTTTGGTGGGAATACATTTTCTGAACATCACGCGCCAATGTCAAATGCTGTTTTTGGATATAAATATGAACTTTATCGAACAAAACATACATGTATTGTGTAACATAATGTCCTAGGAGTGTCATCTGATGAAGATCGTCAAAGGTTAGTGCTTCATTTAGCTGTGTTTTGGGTTTTATTGACACATTGCTTGGAAAATGGCTGTGTGATTATTTTTGTCTATTTACTCTCCTAACATAATCTAATGTTTTGCTTTCGCTGTAAAGCCTTTTTGAAATCAGACAATGTGGTTACATCAAGGAGAAGTGTATCTTTAAAAAGGTGTGAAATAGTTGTATGTTTGAGAAAGCTGAATTATGACATTTTGTTGTTTTTGATTTTGCCGCCCTGATATTTCACTGGCTAGCGTCACACCATGCCCATAGAGGTTAATTGGCTATTTTCTACATTGCAGAATAATAGTGGAGACATCAAATCTATGAAATAACACATATGGAATTATGTAGTAACCAAAAAAGTGTTAACCTCTACGGGCTAGGGGGCAGCATTGAGAATTTTGGAAAAAATATGTTCCCATTTTTAACTGCCTCCTACACCAACTCAGAAGCTAGAATATGCATATTATTGTTCAGGTTTGGATAGAAAACACTCTGAATTTTCTAAAACTGTTTGAATGGTGTCTGTGAGTATAACAGAACTCCTATGGCAGGCAAAAACCTGACAAGGTTTCAAGCAGGAAGTACCCTGTCTGACAAGGAGTCGTGCGTCTTGCATCTTTTTATTGAAAAGTAAGGATCTTAGCTGTAACGTGACAATTCCCAGGGCTCCAATAGGCTCTCAGAGCCCGGGAAATAACTGAAGGTTTACGAGGGAGCCTCAGGGTGAAACACATTATCACCTTTTGTAAGTGTCGACTCAGAGGACCTTTGAATGAGGCGCGTGCATGAGTCGCTCCTGAGGAGAAATTTTATTCGGCTGTTTAGGCTCAATGCATACTCCCGGTCGGAATATTATCACTTATCTACGAGATAAATGGCATAAAAATTGGTTTTAAACAGCGGTTGACATGCTTCGAAGTACGGTAATGGAATATTTAGACATTTTTGACACGCCAATGCGCCATGCGCGGGACCGTGAAGAAGCATTCTGATAGTGTCTAGAACTCACGAACAAAACGTTGCTGTTTGGATATAACGATGGATTATTTGGGACCAAACCAACATTTGTTATTGAAGTAGAAGTCCTGGCAGTGTATTCTGATGAAGAACAAGCAAGGTAAGAACATTTTTCTTATAGGAAATGTGATTTTGGTGGAGGCTGACCTGGGTGGGTATCTAAATAGCTAGCCCTGTAATGCCGGGCTATGTACTTAGATTATTGCAAAATGTGCTTCATCCGAAAAGCTATTTTAAAATCGGACATATCGAGTGCATAGAGGAGTAATGTATCTATAATTCTTAAAATAATTGTTATGCTTTTTGTGAACGTTTATCGTGAGTAATTTAGCAAACTGTTAGTAAATTCCCCGGAAGTTTGCGGGGGTTATGCTTTTTCTGAACGTCACATGCTAATGTAAAAAGCTGGTTTTTGATATAAATATGAACTTGATTGAACAGACATGCATGTATTGTATAACACAATGTCCTAGGTGTGTCATCTGATGAAGATCTCAAAGGTTAGTGCTGCATTTAGCTGTGGTTTGGGTTTATGTGACATGATATGCTAGCTTGAAAAATGGGTGTCTGATTTTTTCTGGCTGGGCACTCTGCTGACATAATCTAATGTTTTGCTTTCGTTGTAAAGCCTTTTTGAAATCGGACAGTGGGGTTAGATTAACGAGATTCTTGTCTTTAAATAGCTGTAAAATAGTCATATGTTTGAGAAATTGAAGTAATAGTATTTCTAACGATTCAAAAATCGCGCCACTGGATTTCAGTGGCTGTTACGTAGGTGGGACGATTTCGTCCCACATACCCTAGAGAGGTTAAACAAATCAAAATATATTTTGTATTTATGATTCTTCAAATTAGCCACCCTTTGTCTTGATGACAGCTTTTCACACTCTTGGCATTCTCACAACCAGCTTCATTAGCTTCCCTGGGCTAGGTGGGACGCTTGCGATAATATTCCAACCGGGCGACGTTGTATTCATTCAAAGGCTGAAAGAAAAAAATTGAGAATTCTCATGAACACGCATCACCAGTGTCACTGCTCCCAGCCTGACCCCTATCAAATACTCCTGCTGTTCGTCGCCCAGAGACAGGAGACACCTCATTCCACTTTATGGCGCCTTCTGAGAGCCAAAGGAAGCCTTAGAAAATGTCACGTTACAGCAGAGATGCTGTATTTTTGATAGAGATGTAACAGAAGGATAACAAATTGTCAGACAGGGCACTTCCTTTATGGAATCTTCTCAGGTTTTGGCCTGCCATATGAGTTATGTTATACTCACAGACACCATTCAAACAGTTTTAGAAACTTTAGAGTGTTTTCTATCCAAGTCTACTAATTATATGCATATTCTCGTTTCTGGGCAAGAGTAGTAACCAGTTTAAATCGGGTATGTTTTTTATCCGGCCGTGCAAATACTGCCCCCTAGCCCCAACAGGTAGTCACCTGGACAGCTTTTCAAACAGTCTTGAAGGAGTTCCCACATATGCAGAGCACACGTTGGCTGCTTTTCCTTCACTCGGTCCAACTCATCTCAAACCATCTCAATTGGGTTGAGGTCGACTGAGTGTGGAGGCCAGGTCATCTGATGCAGCACTCCATCACTCTCCTTCTTGGTCAAATAGCCCTGACACAGCCTGGAGGTGTGTTTTGGGTCATTGTCCTGTTGAAAAACCAATTATATTCCCTCTAAGTGCACACCAGATGGGATCGTGTATCGCTGCAGAATGCTGAGGTAGCCATGCTGGTTAAAACCTCTTACATCTAGATGTTCCGCTAGCGGAACACCGCTCAAATATCTAATGATAGGGCGTGGCGTGAGTTACAAATTCCTCAAAAATCCCAAAACTTCAATTTTTCAAACATATGACTATTTTACACCATTTTAAAGACAAGACTCTCCTTTATCTAACCACATTGTCTGATTTCAAAAAGGCTTTACAACGAAAGCAAAACATTAGATTATGTCAGGAGAGTACCCAGCCAGAAATAATCACACACCCATTTTTCAAGCTAGCATATAATGTCACAAAAACCAAAACCACAGCTAAATGCAGCACTAACCTTTGATGATCTTCATCAGATGACACTCCTAGGACATTATGTTATACAATACATGCATGTTTTGTTCAATCAAGTTAATATTTATATCAAAAACCAGCTTTTTACATTAGCATGTGACGTTCAGAACTAGCATACCCACTGAAACTTCCGGTGAATTTACTAAATTACTCACGATAAACGTTCACAAAAAACATAACAATTATTTTAAGAATTATAGATACAGAACTCCTTTATGCAATCGCTATGTCCGATTTTAAAATAGCTTTTCGGTGAAAGCACATTTTGCAATATTCTGAGTAGATAGCCCGGCCATCATGGCTAGCTATTTTGACACCCACCAAGTTTGGCACTCACCAAACTCAGATTTACTATAAGACAAATTGGATTACCTTTGCTGTTCTTCGTCAGAATCCACTCCCAGGACTCCTACTTCAACAACAAATGTTGGTTTGGTTCAAAATAATCCATAGTTATATCCAAATAGCTGCGTTTGTTCTTGCGTTCAAGACACTCTCCGAAGGGTGACGCGCCGGCACGTATCGTGACAAAAAAATTCGAAATATTCCATTACCGTACTTCGAAGCATGTCAAACGCTGTTTAAAATGGATTTTTATGCGATTTTTCTCGTAAAATAGCGATAATATTCAGACCGGGCGACGTTGTTTTCGTTCAAAGACTGAAAATGTAAAATGGACTCTTCACGTGCATGCGCGCACCCGTTTCATTGTTCTCAGATGGACCACTATCCAAATGCGCTACTGTTTTTCAGCCAGGGACTGCAGAGTCATCATTCAACGTTCTGTCGCCTTCTGAGAGCCTATGGGAGTCTTAGAAAATGTCACGTTACAGCAGAGATCCTCTGTTTTCGATAAAGAGGGTATAGAAGGCCAAGAAATGGTCAGAGAGGGCACTTCCTGTTTAGAATCTTCTCAGATTTTGGCCTGCCATATGAGTTCTGTTATACTCACAGACACCATTCAAACAGTTTTAGAAACTTTAGGGTGTTTTCTATCCAAATCAAACAATTATATGCATATTCTGGGCAGGAGTAATAACAAGATTAAATCGGGTACGTTTTTTATCCGGCCGTGAAAATACTGCCCCCTATCCTAAACAGGTTAAGTGTGCCTTGAATTCTAAATAAATCACTGACAGTGTCACCAGCAAAGCACCTCCACACCATCACACCTCCTCTTCCATACTTCACAGTGCAGGGATAGTCTGTTCACCTATTCTGTGTCTCAAAAAGACATTGCGGTTTGAACCAAAAATCTCAAATTTGGACTCTAAAGGAGAGATTTCCACAGGTCTAATGTCCATGCTCGTGTTTCTAGGCCCATGCAAGTCCCTTATTCTTATTGGTGTCATTTAGTAGTGGTTTCTTTGCAGCAATTCGACCATGGAGGCCTGATTCACATTGTCTCCTCTGAGCAGTTTATGTTGAGATGTGTCTGTTACTTGAACTCCGTGAAGCATTTATTTGGGCTGTAATCTGAAGTTAATTGCCGATTTCTGAGGCTGGTAACTCAAATTAACTTATCCTCTGCAGCAGAGGTAACTCTGCGTCTTCCTTTCCTGTGGCGGTTCTCAGTAGAGACAGTTTCATCATAGCACTTGATGGTTTTTGCGACTGCACTTGAAGAAACGTTCAAAGTTCTTTACATTTTCCGGACTGACTGACCTTCATGTCTTAAAGTAATGATGGACTGTCGTTTCTCTTTGCTTATTTTAGCTGTTCTTGCCATTATATTGACTTGGTCTTTTAGCAAATAGGGCTATCTTCTGTATACCAACCCTACCTTGTCACAACAAAACTGATTGGCTCAAACGCATTAAGAGGAAAGAAATCCAAACAAGGCACGTGTTTATTTAAAATGCATTCCAGGTGACTACCTCATGAAGCTGGTTGAGAGAATGCCAAAAGTGTGCAAAGCTGTTATCAAGGCAATTAATAAATGTTCTTAGGGCTAGGGGGCAGTATTCGGAAGTTCGGATGACTGGCGTGCCCAAAGTAAACTGCCTGTTACTCAGGCCGAGAAGCTAGGATATGGATATAATTGGTAGCATTGGATAGAAAACACTCTGAAGTTTCTGAAACTGTTAAAGTAATGTCTCTGAGAATAATGTCTCCGATATGGCTGGCAAAAACCCGAGGAGAATCCATCCTGATTTTTTGTTGTTGTTGTGATCACTACCCATTCAAATGCTTGTTTATGGGATATTCAAAGGAATAACTCCCAGATTGCAGTTCCTATGGCTTCCACTAGATGTCAACAGTCTTTAGAAAGGGTTTCAGGCTTGTTTTTGAAAATATAGTTAGTTATTGTAGTTTTTCAATGTGGCTCTCATTTTGGACTGTAGCCTTGTGGCGTGCGTGGATGAGGGCACGCACTTCGTTATTTATCTCCGGTATTGAACATACTTCGATCCGTCTTAAATTTGATCGTTTATTAACCTCTACGGGCTAGGGGGCAGCATTGACAATTTTGGAAAAAATATGTGCCCATTTTTAACTGCCTCCTACACCAACTCAGAAGCTAGAATATGCATATTATTGTTCAGGTTTGGATAGAAAACACCCTAAAGTTTCTAAAACTGTTTGAATGGTGTCTGTGAGTATAACAGAACTCATTTGGCAGGCAAAACCCTGAGACAGATTCTGACAGGAAGTGGATACCTGATGTGTTGAATTGACTTTAAGCCTATGCCATTGAAAAACAAAGAGGCTGAGGAATGTTTTGGCACTTCCTATTGCTTCCACAAGATGTCACCATCCTTTACAAAGTGTTTTGAGTCTTCTACTCTGAGATCTGACCGAACAAGAGCCATGGAACGGTGATGGCCCATTAGACACCTGGCGTGCGAGTTCATGTTGGGTACTCTCATTCCGAAACGTTTTAAAAGAGAACCCAATCGTCCTAATGATTTATGCGATACAACGTTTGACATGTTTGAACGAACGTAAATATATTTTTTCCGTTCGTGAAGTGAAGTCCGGCTGGCTTAGATCATGTGCTAACAACACAGAGCTTTTTGGACATAAATGATGAGCTTTTTTCAACAAAACTACATTCGTTATGGACCTGGGATTCCGGGAAGTGACATCTGATGAAGAGAATCAAAAGGTAATGGATTATTTACATAGTATTTTCGATTTTAGATCTCTCCAACATGGCGGTTAGTCTGTATCGCAAAGCGTATTTTTCTGGGCACAGTGCTCAGATTATTGCAAAGTTTGATTTCCCAGTAAGGTTATTTTTAAATCTGGCAAGTCGATTGCGTTCAAGAGATGTAAATCTATAATTCTTTGAATGACAATATAATATTTTACCAATGTTTTCTAATATTAATTAATTATTTTGTTGTGATGACTTGACTGCCGGTATTGGAGGGAAACGATTTCCTGAACATCAACGCCATAGTAAAACGCTGTTTTTAGATATAAATATGAACTTGATAGAACAAAAAATTCATGCATTGTCTAACATAATGTCCTAGGAGTGTCATCTGATGGAGATTGTAAAAGGTTAGTGCATAATTTTAGCTGATTTTATGGTTTTGGTGACGCCTGTCTTTGAATTGACAATACAATACACACAGCTATTGTCAATGTACTCTCCTAACATAACCTAACTTTATGCTTTCGCCGTAAAACCTTTTTGAAATCGGAAAACGTGGTTAGATTAAGGAGATGTTTATCTTTCAAAGGGTGTCAGATAGTTGTATGTTTGAAAAACTTGAATTTTGACATTTATTTGGTTTCAAATTTGCCGCTCTTGAAATGCACCTGCTGTTGATAGGGTGCGCCACGGGTGGCACGCTAGCGTCCCAAATAGCCCAAAGAAGTTAACATATTAGGGTACCTGAGGATTGATTAGAAACGTTGTTTGACCTGTTTGGACGAAGTTTATTGGTAACTTTTGAGATTCCTATGTATGCATGTTGAACGAGTGGAAGAGGTGGAATTCTGAATCAAACGCGCAAACTAAACTGACTTTTTTGGGATATAAAGAAGGACTTTATCGAACAAAACAACCATTTGTTGTGTAGCTGGGACCCTTGGGATTGCAAGCAGAGGAAGATCTTCAAAGGTAAGTGATTTATTTTATCTTTATTTCTGACTTTTGTGACGCCTCTGCTGGTTTGGAAAATGTTTTTAACTTCTTGGGGCTATGTGGGACGTTAGCGTGCCACCCGTGGCGCACCCTATCAACAGCAGGTGCATTTCAAGAGCGGCTCATCATTTATGTCCAAAAACCTCCGTGTTGTAGCACATGATCTAAGCCAGCTGGACTTCACTTCACATCACGAACGGAAAAAACATATTTACGTTCGTTCAAACATGTCAAACGTTGTATCGCATAAATCATTAGGGCCTTTTTTAACCAGAACATGAATAAAATTCAAGGCGGACCATTGGGTTCTCTTTTAAAACGTTTCTGAATGAGAGTACCCACCATCAACTCGCGCGCCAGGGCCATCGCCGTTCCAAAGCTCTTCTTCAGTCAGATCTCACTGTAGAAGACTCAAAACACTTTGTAAAGGCTGGGGACATCTTGTGGAAGCAATAGGAAGTGCCAAAACATTCCTCACCCCCTTTGTTTTTCAATGGTATAGGCTTAAAGTCAATTCAACACATCAGGTATCCACTTCCTGTCAGAATCTGTCTCAGGGTTTTGCCTGCCAAATGAGTTCTGTTATACTCACAGACACCATTCAAACAGTTTTTGAAACTTTAGGGTGTTTTCTATCCATATATCATAAGTATATGCATATTGTAGTTACTGGGTAGGATTAGTAACCAGATTAAATCGGGTACATTTTTTTATCCAGCCGTGAAAATACTGCCCCCTATACCCTAACAGGTTAATGCTTTGTATGCGGGGCGCTGTCCTCAGATAATAGCATGGTATGCTTTCGCCGTAAAGCCTTTATGAAATCTGACAAAGCGGCTGGATTAACAAGAAGTGAAGCTTTTAAATGATGTATGGCACTTGTATTTTAATGAATGTTTTATATTACGATTTTTGTATTTTGAATTTCGCGCTCTGCATTTTCACCGGATGTTGTCGAGATGGGGCGCTAGCATCCCACCTAGCCCAAAAAGGTTTTAACACCTTTTTTGGTTGCTACATGATTCCATATGTGTAATTTCATAGGTTTGATGTCTTCATTATTATTCTACAATGTAGAAAATAGTACAAATAAAGAAAGACCCTGGAATGAGTAGTACTGTATAGTACTGTATATTGACTGGTACTGTATATACATACATATCTTTTAAAATATTTTTTATTTTCTCCTAACCCTACCCACCCCTCTCCTAATTTCAGTAAAATAATGGACAACACCACTTAGGCTTCTACTTCCAGCTTACACATTCTATATGAATTTTATGGAAACAAGGCACCTTACCATAGTTACATTTTGTTTGTTTTTAATCGCATCCTCCCGCTACCATCAACCCCCCCATCCATCTCCAAAGCCCATCCAGCTTGATATCTACTTTGCCTTATATTTTTATCTGTACTATTTCATAAATGTTCCGAACCCATATAGATTTTACAGACACAGGATATTTTACATGAGTTATCTTGTTGTTTTTAATCCCATCCTTCAGCTATACTCAACCCCTCCCATCTATCCCCCAACACCATCCATTTTTTATTCATATTTGCCATATCTTTTCCAACTGTGCTGTGATGTTTCTCAAAAGTTCTGAACCTTTCTATTCTACAGATTGTAAATTAAAGATAAAATGTTTTGCTAAATGTATTATATTATTGATCGACTGACTATGACTTTAGTGCTATCTGCAGAGTTAGCTCCAGGTAAATGTTGCACTTCTTCAACCATTCCTGGACCTGCGACCAAAAACAAGCTACATATGGACAGTACCCAAACAAATTATCTAATGATTGTCACTTCGTAGCAAAATCTGCAGAGCTGGGATGGTTGTATCCCTCATATATACAGTTGAAGTCGCCTTAGCCAAATACATTTGAACTAAGTTTTTCCAATTCCTGACATTTATTCCTAGTAAAGATTCCCTGTCTTAGGTCAGTTAGGATCACCACTTTATTTTAAGAATGTGAAATGTCAGAATAATAGTAGAGAGAATTATTTATTTCAGCTTTTATTTCTTTCATCACATTCCCAGTGGGTCAGAAGTTTACATAAATTCAATTTGTATTTGGTAGCATTGCCTTTAAATTGTTTAACCTGTCTGGGCTAGGGGGCAGTTTCACGGCCGGATGAAAAACGTACCCAATTTAAACAGGTTACTACTCTGGCCCAGAAACTAGAATATGCATATTATTAATATATTTGGATAGAAAACACTCTGCCATTTCTAAAACTGTTTGAATGGTGTCTGTGAGTATAACAGAACTCATATGGCAGGCAAAAACCTGAAAAAATTCCAAGCAGGAAGTGGAAAGTCTGAGAATTGTAGTTCTTCTTTTGGTTCTCTATCGATGCTACAGTGTCTGTGGGGTGACGCTGCACTTCCTAAGGCTTCCATTGGCTGTCTAAAGCCTTCAGAAAGTGGTTTGAGCATTTTCCTGTCACTGGGCAGATAATAGGAGCTCAGTTACTGAGTGGTCTGCCTGGCAACAAAGGGATTGGATATGCTCGGTCCCGCGAGCCTACCCCTCCTTCTTTTTCTTCTTGAATGAATATGCTATTGTCCGGTTGGAAAATTATCGCAATTTTACGCTAAAAATACCATAAAGATTGATTTTAAACAGCGTTTGACATGCTTCTAAGTACGTTAATGGAACATTTGGACTTTTCGTCTCTCGTTCCATGCTCGCGCGTTATGCCTTTGGATAAGTGATCTGTACGCACGAACAAAAAGGAGGTATTTGTACATAAATATGGATTATTTCGAATAAAAACAACCTTTCTTGTGGAAGTAGCAGTCCTGGGAGTGCATTCTGACGAAGATCAGCAAAGGTAAGAGAATATTTCTAATACTAATTTTGAGTTTAGGTTGCCCCGAACTTGGCGTGTGTCTGAATAGCTCACCGTGATGGCTGAGCTATGTACTCAGAATATTGAAAAAGGAACTTTCTCTGTAAAGCTATTTTAAAATCTGACACAGCGTTTGCATCCAGGGGTAGTCTATCTATAATTCTTTAAACGCTAGCGTCCCACCTAGCTCATAGAAGTTAACTTGGGTCAAACGTTTTGGGTAGCCTTCCACAAGGTTCCCACAATAAGTTGGGTGAATTTTGGCCCATTCCTCCTGACAGAGCTGGTGTAACTGAATCAGGTTTGTAGGCCTCCTTGCCCGCACACGCTTTTTCAGTTCTGCCCAGACATTTTCTATGAGACTGAGGTCAGGGCTTTGTGACGGCCACTCCAATACCTTGACTTTGTTGTCCTTAAGCCATTTTGCCACAACTTTGGAAGTATGCTTTGGGTCATTGTCCATTCGGAAGACCCATTTGCGACCATGCTTTAACTTCCTGACTGATGTCTTGAGATGTTGCTTCAATATATCCACATAATTTTCCTGCCTAATGATGCCATCTATTTTGTGAAGTGCACCAGTCCCTCCTGCAGCAAAGCACCCCCACAACATGATGCTGCCACCCCCTTGCTTCACGGTTGGTATAATGTTTTTCGGCTTGCAAGCCTCCCCCTTTTTCCTCCAAACATAACGATGGTCATTATGGCCAAACAGTTTTATTTTTGTTTCATCAGACCAGAGGACATTTCTCCAGAAAGTACGATCTTTGTCCCCATGTGCAGTTGCAAACCGTAGTCTAGCTTTTTATGCCGGTTTTGGAGCAGTGGCTTCTTCCTTGCTGAGTGGCCTTTCAGGTTATGTCGATATAGGACTCGTTTTACTGTGGATATAGATACTTTTGTACCTGTTTCCTCCAGCATCTTCACAAGGTCATTTGCTGTTGTTCTGGGATTGATTTGCACTTTTCACATCAAAGTACTATTCACCTCTAGGAGACAGAACGTATCTCCTTCCTGAGCGGTACGAAGGCTGCGTGGTCCCATGGTGTTTATACTTTCGTACTATTGTTTGTACAGATGAATGTGGTACCTTCAGGTGTTTGGAAATTGCTCCCAAGGATGAACCTGACTAGTGGAGGTCTCCAAATTGTTTTCCGAGGTTTTGCCTGATTTATTTTGATTTTCCCATGATGTGAAGCAAAGAGGTACTGGGTTTGAAGGTAGGCCTTGAAATACATCCACAGGTACACTTCCAATTGACTCAAATTATGTCAATTAGCCTATCAGAAGCTTGTAAAGCCATGACATCATTTTCTGGAATCTTCCAAGCTGTTTAAAGGCACAGCCAACTTAGTGTATGTAAACTTCTGACCCACTGGAATTGATATACAGTGAATTATAAGTGAAATAATCTGTCTGTAAACAATTTTTGGAAACATTACTTGTGTCATGCACAAAGTAGATGTCCTAACCGACTTGCCAAAACTATAGTTTGTTAACAAGAAATTTGTGGAGTGGTTGAAAATCGAGTTTTAATGACTCCAACCTAAGTTTATGTAAACTTCCGACTTCAACTGTGTAACATTCTATTGGTTGCAAGAAATTTGTATAATACTTTAAATAAAAAAATTCTATGTTTTGAATCCGGCTTTGTTTTGCATATCAGTTCATAAACCATGTGCCATTTGATTGGTGGTACATCAAAAATCTCTTCACAACTATTTTGCAATCTATATGTCAACGCTGTAAAAAAATGTGTCCTTAAATGAAACTGGTATACTTTTTTTAATCACAATTTTCTTTAACCAATGTTGGTCTTTAATGCAGGGCCAACAGACAAGTTCCTTACTTTTTCCCCCCTCCACTTGCCTCTTCCATTTTTGCGATAATGCTGCAATTATTTGGTTGTAATGTTGGGTAGAGCAGGCATTTCCATATATTTCTGTTAGCTGCATGTGTGACATAACTCCATTAGTCCTATTTATGATGTCATTTACAAAGATATACTTAAAAAAAAAGTTTTTTAAATGTTTCTTTATCAATAGTTTTTAGAAAAAGGTCACTAGGTGTAGGCAAGACCATAAGTAAATAGTCAACCTGGGATATGGCTAAAGAGTTAATTAGGGGGAATAGGGGAATTTCTCCACAAACAGACAGGTATTTTCCTTTCCATGGTAGCACGATCTTATCTATTTCTGCTAACTTTCTATAAAAATGTATTGTAGTAAGATCATTTAGATTTGTAAATGGCTTTTGTTGATTCGACATTGCAGCCCACTTATGAGTATCCAAGGCTAACTTCCAGGTCTCCTCGTTCACTAAAATAAATAAATAAAGATTATGTTCATTTCAGGGACTCAATGTCCCATGACGTGTAAGGTGTCATGGAAACATCTACTTTGACATGAAACTGTTTCCTGTTTGGGCCGACAGTGTAAGGTGACTCCAAGGTCCCTTTGTGGCCTTAATTCTCAAGACCAACGGTGTAATCAGACTGTCGTCTCTGACTAGAGAACATACCCGTCACAGAACACTGAGGTCAGGGGGATGCAGGCCTGCAAGAGTAAAACATCCAATCAAGGTAGGCTGTTTGTTTCTACCACCGGCGTTGTATATGGGGAAAGCCACGATTACAGTTAGTATTAAGACACCAATAACTAGCCTACTGATTTTACTGCACTCATTATGTCTAGGTTTCTTTAGCCTAGCTAAATGGTCTGTACCCTGATTTGTTGTGTGCAGAAATGTGAGAAGTATGCATATGCGACCAGGTGATGCTCAGGAAACAGCCAACTTACCCAGGTCTAGGGCCAGCTCCTTCTTAACCCTTTGGTCTGCCAGTTCAAGCAGAATAATATTCGTTCAAAGCGGTGTCCCAAAATAAATATGTACAAAAACCAAACTACAAAAAGTTATGCCCAACTAAAGAGGTTAACAAACAAGGCTGGCTGAGCGGTCGGTCACTCACTCACTCACTCACTCACTCACTCACTCACTCACTCACTCACTCACTCACTCCGTCACTCCGTCACTCACTCACTTTAATTAGCAGCACCAGTATGCAAATAAAGGCTTAGCTCAGCACCTATAACCAGTTTCTGCTGCCACCTAGACATGGAGTATGGAAGTGTATCATGGTGGTGTTTGTCTATGTCCTAACATTAACCTCCCCCCATATCATAACACCTCCCCCCAATAATTTTTTTTAACTTGGTCACCAATACACATTTTCCTGAACTTTCAAAAGTTTTATTCCTTTTGTTTTCCATAAAACTCCCTTAATTGAAGAGACCAATATGTGCAGTTTAAACACTAGAACTGCAAAACTATGAAACTCACCATGAGACCCTCAACTCTGAGAAAGACATTTTAGAAAACCAGCAACCAGCCAAAACCCAAGACCATCATATGGACTGCTCTGCACATGGATAATTTGCTCTTGACTAAGTCTCTAACTTGAACAAACCAAGGGACAAGACCCATCTGGTTCTAAACTATGAGCCCAATGCCATTCACTGATATGTAGGCAATGATGAGAGACTTTGAGCCACCACCACCAGGAACAAGTGAATAATGACCACAACTTCAGCCATCCACATTCCCAAGCGCCTATTTTCTCCGGTCCTGAGTACTCACTGGAAGGAATCCGCTAGACATATCCTCCTCACTTTCCTCTACCTTAACAGGAAACACGCTAGGCCTACATGCTGCAGGAACTGTTGACCGCTCCTCAACAACAGGAAGTGAAAAATGGTGGATCTGGCTTTTCCAATAAACTCACTTCTTCAAGCTCCTGATTCTCCTCACAAGACACAGCTGTGTCACAGCCTAGTTGCTCAGTGTCACTCAACCCAACAAAGAACGTGTCCCCTAAATTGACAAATAAATCAACCTCATCCTCATCCTGCAGAGGGTACACTACAAATATATCTCTACCCAGAAGGTCTAAGCTAGATCCACAAAATAATCACCTTTCTCACTATGGAGAACCATTTCCTGGGAACCACTACATCTCTGTTATTCCTCTTGTCTGTCTGTAGATGTGCTCCTAGTCCACCTCTGCAGATACATTGTCCACAGATATAATGAGTCGAAGAGAGACCAGTCACTGTGGAAAAGGGTTTAATCTCTACGAATGAGTTCTATCAACAATACAATCTTAATAGCATATAAAAATAATTACTGTGACCTTGCAAGAGATTCCTATCTTTGTTTTTTGGTGATGGTTGATAGAATACATGTACATGTGTTTGTTATTAACAGCCCACAGAGTCCAATAAAACAAAACAAAACCACTGAAAAACACATTTGCTGATTGAACGTGTCCACAGTTAAACAGCAATTTTGCGGGTGTTAAAATCTCGGTGTTGAGGTGGGGTTAACTCCAGTGAGATTGAAATTGAGGCCACCTGCGTTGAATAAATGAAGTGTTATTGGAATCATAGTGGAATCAACACCCGTGGTGCTGTTGTTACTCGACTGAGTTGAGTTCATATCCGTTAACTCTCAAAGAGTGAGAGTGAAAAGGAGGGGCCTCATTGTCATATTTTCCAGCATGCTTTGTTGCAGGTTGCTTTGTAGAATCCTTTGTTTTAATATCTATGTTAATGCATGCACGTTGATCGATTAATTGATCTTATATTACACAAAGATAAATAACATACATTTTTAAAACAAATGTAATAGGTAAGGAGTTGGACTTATTTTATGTAGTCTCATTTATTGATCTTCCCTACCTTGGTAGACATTCTAACTGCATATTGTGGTTGATCCAAAGGGTTACGATATTATTGGATATTCTAACTCTGGCTGGATTCAAATAGGAATTATATCACACATTGCAAGCCAGCATAATGGGACTTGCTGACGTGGCCTACAAACCAGAAGTTACAGACCACTGTGTTCGGGTGAAACTAGGCTGACAAAGTATGGCTGTATGATGAAAGAAATGCATTGTCACAAATAATTGAATTTTTATGACAAAATATTAACTTAGGCACTCACTTGGTGGAGCATACTGTACTGAAAGCCATCAAATGCAACACTCATGTCCCCTACAATAGCAAACATAGTCATGGGTGGTACTGGTAACTCTAAAATTAACTCAAAAGGCACCCTTGGAAATAAATATGCAAATAAGGCTTTACCCCTACAGTGCTAAAACAACACCCAAAAACGAGTTACTGTAACACCACAGGTATTAATTCCTTAACACTGAGAAAGTGTAACAACATAAGCTGTAATGAAGTGTTAATTTAAGTCGGAATTTGCAACACCCAAAGTTTTAGGTACCCAACACTCTTGGGGTGTTAGTATATCAACACTTTGAAAAGTGTTAGTTTAACACTATTTTGGTGAGTCACGTACAGTAAACACACTAAGAAAGTGTTGAATTTAACCCTGTGGATGTTAAAATTCTGATCTCGAATTTGCTTTGAATAAGATCGATTGTCTTATCTATGTTTGTTTGCTATTAACAGCCTACAGAGTCCAATAAAACACACAAAAAACCCCACAGAAAAACACTTTTGTTGATTGAATGTGTCTACAGGTATAAGATTGATTAGACACAAACAGGCTTTATATTCAGCTATTCCACTACTTCTCTGAATGCAAACAAGCCTAAACATGTTTTTAATCAATCTGCCCTTTATGTTGATTGACGCTAAAGGGCACCGTGCATCACAGATCCCAGATCAAAAGTAGGCCGTCAGGGCCATACAGTAACAAATCTTTAATTTACAAGATTGGTGTACATGCCAAGCCCTCCGAGACAACTTATGAATCTTGGCTTTTTTTCTCTGAGTTCTGAGGTGTTGGTGGAGAGAACATAGGTCGTACTGTAGGTGGTAGCGGGCGAAGGAGAAGTGTGAGGTGGGAGCAGCACTCTTACACTGTTGAAAAGTGTCTGAACATGACCTGAGCCGTGATTGATGAACACACGTCTCACATTGAGAGATGGAGATGGCGAGAGAAAGAGACTGAAAGAGAGAGAATGAGAACGCGAGAGAGAGCTAGCTCCATGTTAACTTTTGAGTTTTTTCTTCTTCTCATGCCTCATCATATCCAGGGGGAAATTAGAAACCCCTTTGTGTGGCATATTTCAATTTAGGAGTGAATTATTGTATAGTCTGAATATAAGCCAGCCATTTGACTCCACGGGGCGCCTAAGGCCTAGTATTGATCATCAGTCCATTCCTACTTAATCAGGAATCAGAGTATGGTGTTTTAAGCTTCACGATTTATGGCAAATGTTTTAAGTTGAGATGCATGGACAATACAGTATTTGTAATAACACATTTTCTCTATATCACGAAAATAACAATCTCACACATACATCCAAAAGAAAAGTCATGCACTCCAAGCAAACAGTGTCATATTATTTGTTTTTTAAATGTTTTTCTGCCATGTGTAATATGTGGTATGCTATGTATTGTAATTTATAATGGCACAATCATTATTATAGGGCTTGGGCTCATAGGCCTATGCATATGCACAAACTCTAATATGCATATGGATGTTTTGAATTAATTATCACCTTCGAAAACGCTGTCCATTTCATTGTGTCATGCTTTGAAACAACATCCACAGTGATCACTCAATTTCAACCTGTTGTTGAACTTCTTTCTTCAAATTGATAGTTTACAGTGAGGTGAGTTTTAAAAGCACATACTGTTTTGATGATGTGTTTGATATGATTTTCGATTTGCAATGATGTCAGAGTGGTTAGAGGGACTATAGCCCTGAGTACCAGGCCATTAGCAAGCTGATGGTCGTTAGCGAGTTGGGTACTACCAACGGCTGTCCAGAGTGCATAAAAGGAGATTACCGTGACTCAATGGACATGTGGAATTTGACTGCGGTCATGACTCATGACTGACGGTGTTGCAGTAATATGGACACCGCAACAGCCCTAATCATATACAGTACATATCACCATGGCCAGCAATTTGAAGACTCTCTGCAATTCACAATGTTAAAATTTGACTATAGTTCAGGCATGGAGTCCTGAGATGAAGAATCTCACTGTTCCAAAAATACAACATTAAAACAGGAAAAGCCAAATAAGACCCACATGATTGATTTACGTTCCACATCGCGCATTACCGCATCGAATGAGGGGCACTTCTATCAAAAGGCTATAAATTATGAATAGTGCCATATGGGTCGCCGTTATCCTAGCTCACCAAGTTTAATTATGTGAAAGTCAAGAAAAATCCAATTAGCAATTTTGCATTATTAAGGGAGCCGAATTGCACTTGGCCTAAGTAATTAACTCAGTGTCATAGTTCCACCTGCTGTAAGGAAAAAAAACTGTTATGGTGGTTTTCACACACCGCTGCTCTCCACGTGTTCTTCATCTAGCTTAAAAACGTCTCATACATTTTGAACCCCTGTCTCTTGGATGACATGTTGTGTTTTATTTTGACTTTCTTTTTGAAACTGATAAGATTGCTGGTCAAGTCTGTTTTGTTTCTCCATCCGGTTTGTTTGTTTCTCCATGAAGCTCTAGGGCTCCATTCAATCTGTATTGCTGAAGTGCCTTTTGGGATGGAGAAACAGTTTCAAGTTAAACTTTTTCTAATGTTTGCAAGTATGGCCCCATCTAGTCCATTTGTTGCTAAGCAACACAACCATTTACCAGTACAGTATATAAGCTGAGAAAGAAAAGTAGGCTACAACTGTTCATGTATTTTTGGACCAGACATATATAAAGCACAATATGTTATAGAAAATGTATGTCGATGACGCATGTTATAGAGCTTAGAGGCACAGCATTGATCCATTAGTGTTGCTATTAGCCTTCTCTTCGTTGAGTACAGAACCCGACCAGTGGTGTTGGACACTGAAATATAAAAATAAATGACAAGATACAAGGCAGTATAGCAATTATGTGCATTTCGTTTTCAATTAAAAAGCAATACTCTCCAAAGTTCTCCAATCTCTATGGCAGTTAACATTTCTAGTAGACTGAATTACCATGAATATGCTTTGAACTTTAACCATTGTTGAAAATGTGAGCGCAATAACAACAAATCATCAGCACCATATGTGGAAATAATACAGAAATAATGAATCCTAAAACACAAATGTCCTATTAAGAAATAATGGAGAGATATATACTCAAAATGTGTGAATAACGAGAACACAGAAAGCCGACCAACTCTGCACTCTCTGCCAAACATATCTCTAAGACCATAGCTATTACTTCTGTACGGTGACATGCAATTTATATTGAGGCCTCTGGGGAAATTAACTTTGTGGTGACAACTCACAAGATCAACAATTCTGAAAGGAATAGGCCATTCCTTAGTGAGGAGGAATACTATAATTAAAGGCCATGAACTCCTACACATCAACGCTCTCTCTCTCTCTCTCTCTCTGAGACAATTTGGAACCTTCTTTCTAGAGCAGTGATATATTCACTTTATTATTCACTCTATTATATCTACGGTAAATTTTCCCTGTGGTGATGTTACCCATGAGGTCAATTAGATATTTTTGAGATTGTGTTTACAATTTTCATATATATATATATATATACAGTACCAGTCAAAGGTTTGGACACACCTACTCATTCCAGGGTTTCTCTTAATTTTGACTATTTTCTATATTGCAGAATAATAGTGAAGACATAAACTATGAAATAACACAAGGAATCATTTAGCAACCTAAAAAGTGTTAAACAAATCAAAATATATTTTAGATTTTAGATTCTTCAAAGTAGCCACCCTTTGCCTTTTTATTTTATTTTATTTATTTCACCTTTATTTAACCAGGTAGGCAAGTTGAGAACAAGTTCTCATTTACAACTGCGACCTGGCCAAGATAAAGCAAAGCAGTTCGACACATATAATAACACAGAGTAACACATGGAGTAAAACAAACATACAGTCAATAATACAGTAGAAAAATAAGTCTATATACAATGTGAGCGAATAAGGTGAGATAAGGCAGGTAAAGGCAATAAATAGGCCATGGTGGCAAAGTAAATACAATATAGCAATTAAAACACTGGAATGGTAGATTTGACAGTAGATGAGTGTGCAAAGTAGAAATACTGGGGTGCAAAGGAGCTACATAAATAAATAAATACAGTAGGGGAAGGGGTAGTTGTTTGGGCTATTCATAGATGGGCTATGTACAGGTGCAGTGATCTGTGAGCTGCTCTGACAGCTGGTGCTTAAAGCTATTTCAGAGATTTTGTAGTTCGTTCCAGTCATTGGCAGCAGAGAACTGGAAGGAGAGGCGGCCAAAGGAGGAATTGGCTTTGGGGGTGACAAGTGAGATATACCTGCTGGAACGCGTGCTACGGGTGGGTGCAGCTATGGTGACCAACGAGCAGAGATAAGGCGGGACTTTACCTAGCAGGGGCTTGTAAATGACCTGGAGCCAGTGGGTTTGGCGACGAGTATGAAGCGAGGGCCAGCCAACGAGAGTGTACACGTCGCAGTGGTGGGTAGTATATGGGGCTTTGGTGACAAAACGGATGGCACTGTGATGGACTGCATCCAATTTGTTGAGTAGGGTGTTGGAGGCTATTTTGTAAATGACATCGCCAAAGTCGAGGATCGGTAAGATGGACAGTTTTACGAGGGTATGTTTAGCAGCATGAGTGAAGGATGCTTTGTTGCGAAATAGGAAGCCAATTATAGATTTAACTTTGGATTGGAGATGTTTTATGTGAGTCTGGAAGGATAGTTTACAGTCTAACCAGACACCTAGGTATTTGTAGTTGTCCACATATTCTAAGTCAGAACCGTCCAGAGTAGTGATGCTGGACGGGCGGGCAGGTGCAGGCAGCGATTGGTTGAAGAGCATGCATTTAGTTTTACTTGTATTTAAGAGCGGTTGTAGGCCACAGAATTGCCTTGATGACAGCTTTGCCCACTCTTGGCATTCTCTCATCCAGCTTCACCTGGAATGCTTTTCCAACAGTCTTGAAGGAGTTCCCACATATGCTGAGCACTTATTGGCTGCTTTTCCTTCACTCTGCGGTCTAACTCATCCCAAACCATCTCAATTGGGTTGAGGTCGAGTGATTGTGGTGGCCAGGTCATCTGATGCAGCACTGCATCACTCTCCTTCTTTGTCAAATAACCCTTACATAGCCTGGAGGTGTGTTGTCCTGTTGAAAAACAAATGATAGTTCCACTAAGTGCAAACCAGATGGGATGGCGTTTTCGCTGCAGAATGCTGTGGAAGCCATGCTGGTTAAGTGTGCCTTGAATTCTAAATAAATCACCAACAGTGTCACCAGCAAAGCACCCCCACACCATCACACCTCCTCCTCCATGCTTCATGGTGGGAACCGCACATTCGGAGATCATCCGTTCATCTACCGTAAATTCCGGACTATAAGCCGCAACTTTTTTCCCAGCATTGAAGCCCGCTGCTTAAACATTGATGCGGCTAATATATGGATTTTTCCCGGTTTCAATTTTTTTTTCTACAAAAAAACACATTTTGTGACGTGCTCAGTTTTTTGGCGGCATGAAGCTTTCATTAGACCAATGAAATTGCCGAACGGGTTAAGGTCAAACAACTTTTTTGTTTACTGTTTAGATTAAATCGAGCGCTCTCAAACTTCCCATCATTCTGATTACGGTAGTCATTTTGTCACCCTCATCATGGCAAAGACACGGAGAAATACATATGATGCAGCTTTCAAGTTGAAGGCGATTGATCTGGCTGTTGGAAAAGGAAATAGAGCTGCTGCACGGGAGCTTGGTCTTAATGAGTCGATGATAAGACGTTGGAAACAGCAGCGTAAGGAATTGACTCAGTGCAAAAAGACAACTAAAGCTTACTGCTAATTTTTTATTTTTTGTTACAAGCCGTGTTTCATTAAAGCCTATTTATTTTTGTTACAAGCCGTGTTTCGTTAAAGACTGTGTAAAGTTAATTTGTTTCAATGTACCGGTAGGCACCTGCGGCTTATAGACATGTGCGGTTTATTTATGTTCAAAGTAATACTTTTTTTTAAATTCAGTGGGTGCGGCTTATATTCAGGTGCGCTTAATAGTCAGGAAATTACGGTACTCTGAGTCTCACAAAGACACGGCGGTTGGAAATCAGACCAAAAGACAGATTTCCACTGGTCTAATGTCCATTGCTCGTGTTTCTTGGCCCAAGCAAGTCTCTTCTTATTATTGGTGTCCTTTAGTAGTAGTTACTTTGCAGCAATTCAACCATGAAGGCCTGATTCACGCAGTCTCCTCTGCACAGTTGATTTTGAGATGTGTCTGTTACTTGAACTCGGTGGTGAATTTATTCGGGCTGCAATTTCTGAGGCTGGTGACTCCAATGAATGTATCCTCTGCAGCAGAGGTAACTCTGGGTCTTCCTTTCCAGTGGCGGTCCTCATGAGAGCCAATTTCAACATATCACTTGATGGTTTTTGTGACTGCAGTTCTTGAAATTTTCCACATTCACTGACCTTCAAGTCTTAAAAAGTAATGATGGACTGTTGTTTCTCTTTGCTTATTTGAGCTGTTCTTGACATAATATGTACTTGGTCTTTTACCAAATAAGGCTATCTTCTGTATACCACCCCTACCTTGTCACAACACAACTGGTTGGCTCAAACGCATTAAGAATGAAAGAAATTCCACAAATTAACGTTTAACAAGACACACTTGTTAATTGAAAATCACTCCAGGTGACTACTTTATGAAGCTGGTTGAGAGAATGCCACTGGTGTGCAAAACTGTCATCAAGGCAAAGGATGGCTACTTTGAAGAATCTCAAATTTGAATCTGACTTGTTTAAAACATTTTGTGTTACTACATTATTCCATTTGTGTTATTTCATGGTTTTGATGTCTTCACTATTATTCTACAGTGTAGAAAATAGTAAAGATATAGAAAAAAACTTGAATGAGTAGGTGTGTCCAAACTTTTAACTGGTACTGTATGTAATAAAGATTATATTATTGTAATTTGGTAGTGTTATTGCTCAAAAACATATTGTCCACAGTATTATTCTGAAGTCGACAGATATGTTGTAGTTCAAAATCCACCATACTTTCTCTTCCATTCTCAACATTACAGGAGTTTAATATCCATTCTGAGGAAGGGATTCTGATGGGGCTATTATGAACAAGTGAGCCACTGTGTTGAGAGCCATATGAATACCAATAGGGAAGGGGAAGAGAACACACCAGCGCTTGAGGGTCGGACAGACTGAGATTTGAGTTACTGGGCTGTTAAAGCATATTGCAGTCTTGCATTTCAGACTTGCCAACTATGGTGAGAGAAACAGGAACAGTTTGAAAGCTACAGCATATCGTTCACAGAATTTAAAAAACATATGAGGTGTCGCTGAAAATTGACAATAAATGTAGGTCTTCAGACATGCCCCCCCCCCCCCCACACACACACACACACACACATACACTTAAGTGTATTTTCCTACTAGCACTGACTTTTCTGATAACTACTTTGTTGAGGGAAAATGTACTTGCTACGACTGTGATGTGTGGTGGTCTCATCTAGCTGTCTTAAAATGAATGCACAAATTGTATGTCACTCTGGGTAAGAGTGTCTGCTAAATGACTACAATGTAAATGTAATTTCATAAATGTTGTCACGACTTCCGCCGAAGTCGGCTCCTCTCCTTGTTCGGGCGGCGTTCGGCGATCGACGTCACCGGCTTTCTAGCCATCGCCTCTCCATTTCTCATATATATGTCCATTTGCTTTGTCTTGTTCCATACACACCTGGTTTTCATTCCATAATCACATTGCATGTATTTAGTCCTCTGTTCCCCTCCATGTCTTTGTGTGTAATTGTTTATTGTTATGTGGATATTGTCAGGCGCCATACTTTTGTCATGTTTCGTGATTTTGGCATGTTTATGTTTTTATGTGCTGTCATTTTTGGACCAGAATTAAAGTGTGCCTGTTTACTACACTCTGATCTGCACCTGACTTCGCCTCCGTACACACCCCTAACAAATGTTAAGCATTCACAATTAAAATAATATGATATTGGCTCTGTCAGATTATTTCCTGTAACCCTCAGACTTGTGGTTAAACAGCGAGAGGCTTTTTAAAACTGAATCACTGTGAAGGTTGGTAAAAGCTAGGATCAGAGACGGACTAAAATAGCCTCCTCTTATTTGTTTATTAACTGTCGTTGCCAAGTTCAACTGTCCATTTGGTTATTTATGATCACCAAGGGGCAAATGTTTGGGAAGTGTCATGTCCTGACCATAGAATGCTTTTATTTTCTGTGGTAGAGTAGGTCAGAGCGTGACAGGGGGTTTTGTCTAGTTTATTTATTTCTATATTGGTTCTAGTTTCTTTTTTCTATGTTGGGGGTTTTGTCTAGTTTATGTCTTTCTATGTGGGGTTCTAATTTCTGTATTTCTATGTTTTTTGGGGGGGATGATCTCCAATTAGAGGCAGCTGGTCATCGTTGTCTCTAATTGGGGATCATATTTAAGTTGTTGTTTTTAGCACTAGGTTTTGTGGGAGATTATTTTGAGGTAGTGTATGTTTCACCTCTTGTCACGGTTGGTTATTTTGTTTAGTAGTTTATTTGTATGTCTTGCATAGTTTCACAGTTAAAATAAAATGTGGAATGATACACATGCTGCGCCTTGGTCTCCTTCATACGACAAACGTGACAGGAAGGGCAAACAGACCCCTTAATTCCATTTCGTGGATCTATTTCTTCACATTCCATAATTTCTTTGTATAGGTCCCAAATGACACCCGATTCCCTTTAAAGTCCACTACTTTTGACCAGTGCTCATAGGTATATAGTCAAAAGTAGTGCACTATATAGGGAATATGGTGCCATTTGAGACACAACTTTTATCTTTCTGTGTTCCTGTCCAGACACCTGATTCCATCATCAAAATTGCAGTGCTTGAGTTGGCTGGAGACTGGACAGTTGTACAATCTGGTTCGTCCTGGGCTGTGACAAGTGTCATTCTCAGGGTTGCTGTCATGAAGGACAACCACTAGGTAAAGTACCCCAGGTGGTTTGATTCCTCCCTTTGTTATGTTTACTAACGCCAAATAGATTTGGTCAATCCATATTTCATTTCCTGTGTGTTCTCCGGGGATTCATCTCCCGTGGCTTGACCTTGTCAGTCAGTCTGGCTACGTCTGTCTCCCCACCTGTGGAAAAGCCTGCTGCTTCCTTCCCAAATGTCCTCAAAGGGAGTTGATGGGACCATTTTTACAGCTTATGATGATACACAATAACAAAAACACCCCATAACAATAAAAAGGCATAAAGTATTAGTAAATTTGATCAAAGTCATTTCAATTTCCATTTGTCATTTTGTTGAAATGGTTATAAGAAAGTCAGAGGCATCGACACCACGTTTTGTGAACTAGAACCAAGCATGCATAGCCTGTGTAATGGATACTACAGCATAGCTAAATGGCTATATTTCTTGTGTATTCCATCAAACTGAACGTTCTTGTCTCTCTCTGGCCTGTATTTTCCCGGCACCTCATCATTCTGTCCACCCTGCCACCATCTGTAAATGGATTTAACTTATCTGTTTGTTTCAGGCAGTGGGCTCATTTTGTAATGTCAGATTATTTCATAGCAATTTCTGCAAAGCTAACATGGCTGTTTAAACTAGGGGGGAGATAAGTGTTTCAAATGCAAACAGAAAAAAGGGGATAGATTGAGGCTGATGGCATACATGAACAGTGAGTGGCCTTGGTTCATCTCCCTGCAGCATCAATTATGACTGAGCCTTACATTTTGTTATCACTCTCTGTACAGTTTCTCATGAAAAGTTGACCCCATCAGAGTCAATTCGCTCTTGATACTGTATGTGCCAAGGCAGCAGCTACTCTTCCTGGGGTCCAGCAAAATGAAGGCAGTTATACAATTTTAAAAACATTACAATACATTCACAACACACTGTGTGCCCTCAGGCCCCTCCTCCACTACCACATATCTACAACACAAAATCCATGCATACGTGTGTGTATAGTGCGTATGTTATCATGTATGTATGTGTCTGTGCCTATGTTTGTGTTGCTTCTCAGTCCCCGTTGTTCAATAAGGTATATTTGTATCTGTTTTTTTTAATCTAATGTTACTGCTTGCATCAGTTACTTGATGTGGAATAGAGTTCCATGTAGTCAGGGTGCTATGGAGTACTGTGCGCCTCGCATAGTCTGTTCTGGACATGTGGGGTATGCATGGGTGTCCGAGCTATGTGCCAGTAGTTCAAACAGACAGCTCGGTGCATTCAATATGTCAACACTCACAAATACAAGTAGTGATGAAGTTAATCTCCCCTCGACTTTGAGCCAGGAGAGATTGACATGCATATTATTAATGTTAGCGCTCTGTGTACATCCAAGGGCCATCAGTGCTGCCCTGTTCTGAGACAATTGCAATTGAACAGTAGTCCA
Organism: Salmo trutta; assembly: GCF_901001165.1. Classification (NCBI taxonomy): domain Eukaryota; kingdom Metazoa; phylum Chordata; class Actinopteri; order Salmoniformes; family Salmonidae; genus Salmo; species Salmo trutta. Next base: position 7,477,514 of record NC_042989.1, on the reverse strand, counting down.
GGTGCGACAAAACTAGGGCCTGTAGGAGCTGCCTTGTTGATGGTGCTGTTAAGAAGGTAGAGCAGCATTTTGTTATGGACAGACTTCTCCCCATCTTAGCTACTGTTGTATCAATATGTTTTGACCATGACAGTTTACAATCCAGGGTTACTCCAAGCAGTTTAGTCACCTCAACTTGTTTAATTTCCACATTATGTATCACAAGATTTAGCTGAGTTTTAGGGTTTAGTGAATGATTTATCCAAGTACAATGATTTTAGTTTTTGAAATATTTAGGACTAATTTATTCCATGCCACACATTCTGAAACTAACTGCAGCTCTTTGTTAAGTGTTGCAGTCATTTCAGTCGCTGTAGTAGCTGATGTGTATAGTGTTGAGTGATCTGCATACATAGACAAACTGGCTTTACTCAGTGTGTCTATGTATGTCGTTAGTAAATATTTCAAAAGGTAAGGGGCCTAGACAGCTGCCCTGGGGAATTCTTGATTCTACCTGGATTATGCTGAAGAGCCTTCCTTTACAGAACACCCTCTGTGTTCTGTTAGACAGGTACCTCTTCATCCACAATATAGCAGGGGGTGTAAAGCCATAACACATAAATTTTTCCAGCAGCAGACTATGATCGATAATGTCAAAAGTAGCACTAAAGTCTAACAAAATATCCCCCACAATCTTTTTATCATCAATTTCTCTCGGCCAATCATCAGTCATTTGTGTAAGTGCTGTGTTTGTTGAATGTCCTTCCCTATAAGCGTGCTGAAAATTTGTTTACTGTAAAATAGCATTGTATCAGCAGCTAATGTGGATCCATAATAAATACAAATACAAACATAGGATCACTACAAAACGTATTGTATGACCTCTTAAATACTATATTTTGCCCAGCCTTTGGAACTTTGGTTTTCCTAGATATGGCTACTATATTGTCATCACTACATCCAATGGATCTGGATACAGCTTGACATTTCTGCAGTATTAGTAAAGATGTGATCAATACATGTTGATTTCATTCCTGTGCTGTTTGTATCTACCCTGGTAGATTGACTGATGTCCTGAACCAGGTTGCAGGCACTGGTTACAGTTTGAAGCTTTTTCTTGAGTGGGTAGCTTGATGAAAGCCAGTCAATATTTAAATCACCAATCACCATTTCACACATGTTATCCAGATCCTGACTTTTTAGCCCTTGGTGGTCTATAGCAGCTTCGCACAAGAATGGGCTTTAGGTGAGGCAGATGAACCTGTAGCCATATTACTTCAACAGTATTTAACATAAGATCCTCTCTAAGCTTTACAGGAATGTGGGTCTGGATATAAACAGCAACACCTCCACTATTGGCATGTCTGTCTTGTCTGTAAATGTTATACCATTATATTCCTACCACTGTTTCATCAAAGGTATTGTCCAAGTGAGACTCAGAGATAGTCAGAATATGAATGTCATCTGTTACTACTAATTTCATGAACCTTGTTTCTTAACTCTTTCATGCGTTAGTTCCAAACATCTCTAACGGTCGCCCCAGCATGAGTTTTTTTTATGCACGTGATGTTAGAACGTTCTCTCCATTCCAGAATGTGATTGTTACTTAACAGTACATTTAATCCGCGCTGCCCTCAAACCAAAGCACGCAGGCTGTTTTTATTTATAGTCTGTTTTCAACTTGTCTAACAAGTTTTTTATTTTCTAATAACAGTTTAAATTGAGGTGTGTTCCGCCTCATTCATTCACATAAAAGTAGTCATTTTTTACTTTTGCGGACCAATTCATTTTTTAGACATTTCTGACCCAGACAAAATTCCCCAAAACACTTCTCAATTGTTTGTGCAGTTCAAGTCTGCAGACATTTGCTCATCTGCCATCCTGCATACACATGTCCATATTTTACGTCTGTTGCCTGCATCGCAATCAAAGTTGTTTTCGTTACCAATAATAACTTTGGAAATGTGTGCGTTTCTATCAAAGTAAGTGCCATATTACGTTATAGTAGTTTGTGTGTCGTGTTATGTCGTTTCTACTGTAGCATAATGTTTTTGTGTATATTCCTTATAACCGCAGACACGCGATGTAACGTTACTCATTTCATAACATTTATGTTGTTATACTCAATGCTTAGGTAGCTAGCTACATTCTTCTATTAGCTCTGGAAAACAATGCTAATTGCGTCAGGGAAGTATTAGCATGTGTTGTATTTTGAAGCTACCCTGGCCTTATGACTCCCAAGTGGCACTACGTCTCAGTGCTAGAGGCGTCACTACAGACACCCATCTTCAAATCCAGACTGCGTTTCTATCAAAGTAAGTGTCTTATTACATTATAATAGTTTGTGTGTCGTGTTATACCGTTTCTACTGTAGCTCACTGTGTGTATGGAGCACAATATATTTGTGTATATTGCTTATAACCGTGGACACGCGAGGTAACGTAACTCATGTTACTCACCTTTTATGGTATTATATTCAATCGTGCTTATGTAGCTAGTTACATTCTTCTATTAGTTCTGTAAAACAATGCTAAATGCGTCAGAAGTATTGGCATGTTGTATTTTGAAGCTACCCTGGAAAAATGGAAAAATATCTTACACCACTTGGTCGTTTTCTGAGTGCATTCCACAAAGCTGCTTATCATGTCAGCCTTATCCACTGCCCCCATTTTGAGGTTATAGTCAAGCACGCAGTCTGGTTTGATGTTTCTCTGTCTGGTCTGTCTGGTTTGTCCCGTCAGGTGGTCCACCTTCCCTGTGACCGACATGGTTGCTGTATGGACAGTGGAGAGGACATGGATGTCTCGTTTGTCATGGCACTTTACTGCCAGCTGTTAACATGTCTTATTTTGTATAACGGGTAATTTAGGATGGCAGTAGCGTTGTTGATGAAATGCAGTCATAGCAGCAGAACAAGAAAGCAATCTTGGGAAAAGAGGGTGGCAAAGAAGGGAGTTGCAAACATAGGATCTCTGCTCCAGTATTCTTTTAGGGAGTTCTTCTTTACTATCCCCATGAGAAGGACTGTCACCAGGAAGGTATACATTTCACTAATTGTGGTTGCCCCCCCCCCCTCACTCCTGGCTCTCTCTTCTCCTGTAGCTCCAAGGCATAGTGATTGGTCTCTACTATGTCTCCCACCTGCTCCTCTGTCAGAAACAACTTGAAGCACTCTGCCTCAGATGGAAATGGCAAGGGGCGTTGCACTCCAGACTGGGACTCATCAACACAAACAGCAGGGCCAGGAGGGGTGAAATGGCTGGCAGCCTTCCAGCTACCACAGAACTCCTGTACTTCATTCACTATCGGTCTGCCTTCATCACCAACAGCATCTTCAAAGGGAACTGGGACTTTGTCAGTGGACAAGGGGTCCTCAGACAAGGAGTCCTCTGTCACTGTCAGAATCTGATTCCTGACTTTCAGACTAAGACTCATTGTCAGAATTTTTTTTAATCTCAAAAATTTCTGCATTTGTGAGTTGTCTCCTTTTGAAAGACATTGCTAATGCTACAGCTTAGCTCATTAGCTACATACATAAACAACAACACTGAATGGCTCAGAGTGGGAGTGAGAGGTTACCGTGATTGACTGCCTGCACGCGCCATTTGTATCAATAAATCACTATCAGAGAATGTTTTGTGTGGTACTATTGATATATTTACTATTTTATTCACGTCTTTCAATTACCGGTGATAAATCATGCATTCCGATTTTTGCATAGATTGTAATGGGCACATAGTATGTGTGTAAAATAATGTTTTGAAGGTTGTACTGATTATTATGAGCTAAGCTAATTCCAGCTATGTGTGTAGCCATGTTTGTTGGCATACAATGCATTCTGGGTTTCACTTGATCGTCTGTCAGACCAAAGATGCTATAACAAAATGAGGTGAATAAGGGTTCACTCATTTTTTGAGAACTTTAGGAAGTGAATGTGGGATGTGAACGATGGTAGACGACACCCCTTCAACATGCATACTATAAACAGACCAAACTAATCTTGTCTTCTCTTATCTTTGGTTTCTGTGAGGTAAAAAAGCATGGCTGCGCGCTGAAACTAATCGTCGGATTACTTTCGATTTCTATAAAGTGTTGTACTCAATTATTTTGATCAACGGTGAGCTCACCCGTGATGTGATTAATTCTACATAGTAATTGCTATTAGCTAATTCATAGTGTAGTTTATGTCAGCCGAGAGTTAGAAAATATGACTGCTTGTGTTGCATCAATGTTGCATCAATCCTTCCTCAGATAGCGCTAGGACAAATGTAGCCTACATTTTTCCGGTTAGGATGATTGTGTTATGCTATAGATACTTCTATGAATATCTGAACGTTGCATTCAAAAATAAACTGCTCACATTCTGGACATAACTTTGTAAGGACTGTATTTGTGTAAATAGTTTCTGAAAAAAAGTGTGGCCAGCTCAAATACTGATTGTTGCGTGATTCAAAACTGGCCGTTCTAAATGAGTGTTCTAATCACACGGGGTGTGATCGTACGCTTCAGGGACCGCTATAGAACGATCACACCCATGTGATGGTACGTGTGAAAGGGTTAACCTGTTATGGCTAGGGGGCAGTATTTTCACGGCCGGATAAAAAAACGTACCCGATTTAATCTGATTATTACTCCTGCCCAGAAACTAGAATATGCATATAATTATTAGCTTTGGATAGAAAACACTCCAAAGTTTCTAAAACTGTTTGAATGGTGTCTGTGAGTATAACAGAACTCATTTGGCATGCCAAAACCTGAGAAGATTCTGTACAGGAAGTACCCTGTCTGACCATTTCTTGCCCTTCTTGATTATCTCTATCCATTACAGGGGATCTCTGCTGTTACGTGACACTTCCTACGGCTCCCATGGGATCTCAGAAGGCGGCAAAAAGCTGAATCGTGGCTTTGCAGGCTCTGGTTGAAATACATTAGCGCGTTTGGATAGTGGCCAGTAACAGTACTATGAGACTCAGGCTCGTGCACGAGGGGATAGCATGCTTTTATTTTCTCTCTCTTTGTACGTATACACGCTTTCCCGGTCGGAATATTATCGCTTTTTTACGAGAAAGTGGCATAAAAATTGATTTTAAACAGCGGTTGACATGCTTCGAAGTACGGTAATGGAATATTTAGAAATCTTTTATCACGAAATGCGCCATGCTCGTGACCCTTATTTACACTTTGGATTGTGTCTTGAACGCACGAACAAAACGCCGCTGTTTGGATATAACTATGGATTATTTTGGACCAAACCAACATTTGTTATTGAAGTAGAAGTCCTGGGAGTGCATTCTGACCAAGAACACCAAAGGTAATCAAACTTTTCTAATAGTAAATCGGAGTTTGGTGAAGGCTAAACTTGCTGGGTGTCTAAATAGCTAGCCCTGTGATGCCGGGCTATCTACTGAGAATATTGCAAAATGTGCTTTCACCGAAAAGCTATTTTAAAATCGGACATATCGAGTGCATAGAGGAGTTCTGTATCTATAATTCTTTAAATAATTGTTGTTTTTTGTGAACGTTTATGGTGAGTAATTTAGTAAATTCACCGGAAGTTTGCGGGGGGTATGCTAGTTCTGAACGTCACATGCTAATGTAAAAAAGCTGGGTTTTGATATAAATATGAACTTGATTGAACAAAACATGCATGCATTGTATAACATAATGTCCTAGGGTTGTCATCTGATGAAGATCATCAAAGGTTAGTGCTGCATTTAGCTGTGGTTTTGTTTTTAGTGACATTATAGCTAGCTTGAAAAATGGGTGTCTGATTATTTCTGGCTGGGTACTCTGCTGACATAATCTAATGTTTTGCTTTCGCTGTAAAGCCTTTTTGAAATCGGACAGTGTGGTTAGATTAACGAGAGTCTTGTCTTTAAAATGCTGTAAAATAGTCATATGTTTGAAAAATTGAAGTTTTCGGATTTTAGAGGAGTTTGTATTTCGCGCCACGCCCATCATTGGATATTGGAGCAGGTGTTCCGCTAGCGGAACGTCTAGATGTAAGAGGTTTAAGCAACATGTTAACGTGGGCTATTTTGAGCAGTTTTCTGGGATGCTTGCTTGTTTTCATTGGTTTACTAGGAAGTTTAGCAGAAGTAGACATGCTCATGTTATTGATGTTAGTGCAGGGTGAGCTGCACACAGTGACTTCCTACTAAGGCACACCGCCTCTTTGCTAACAGCATAAATCTGGTTCACATGCATATGGTTGCTGCATACAATAGCTGTAGGATCAGCAGAGGCATTCTGGGCAGTTAGAGGGACATTAATTAGGTTAATTACAATGTGTCTACCAACGCTCCAGGTAAAATGTACATTTGCTAAAGCATTATGACAACTCAGCAACACAATGGTAGGGATTAACTGAGCTGGGCTTTGGTCATTGATAAGTCATTGTCTCAACGCTGCCTTATAATGCTGTGAAAGGATCCAGGAACCCAAATTATTTGGGTGGATCCCATCCTCCTTAAAAAATGTGTTTTGCATCCAAAAGGTATCGAAATCATCATCAAAAGTTACACCCATTGAGCTGCAATAATCACATAGCCAGTTGTGAAGAGAAAGAATCCTGCTGAAGCATTCAATGCCACGATTCAGAGAGGGCACAGGGTCAGATATGATAGGTATTTTATTAGTGTCTAGCAGAGAGTCAATCAGCTCTTTGAAATCCAGTTTCAACTGTTCAGAGCCGCCATTCATAATGTCATTAAAACCCACATGGACTACGATAGAATCGATGTCCATGTCCTGACGTAGTAAATTCAGGAGCATTTTAGTAATGTCATTTACTCGAGCTCCGGGATAGGACATTGTTTTTGCATCAGGAACTGTCACATTTCTTACCATGGAGCGGCCCAAAATCACAGCTGGCAAGAAGGACAAGGAAATACTTCACTCTTCACAGGTTTCGGAGAACCCTTTAAGGATGGCGAGTGGCAGGATAACTTGAGCCTGTAGGTTCCGGCGCCTGCAGACACAGGCATCCCAGCAAAAAAAGGTGCAGGAAGATCAGGTTACAGCACGGCGAAACTGTGTGTTGTTTGTAAGCGCTCCGGGCCTCTCGTTGGGAGTGTAGACTGCTTTGCGGGAGGCCACTGTCTTCAGCTTCCACGGCTTGTGACATGCAACCATCATTGATTGCCATGCTCCTATTCGACTCCACTATTAGATGGGGTAGGAGAGGCAGTAGATAACTCCCCTGGTGAATGAACTCCGGTTAACACCGGCCAGTCGGATAACGACCAGGCAGAGATGCATCCAACAAGCGTGAACACCGTCCAGGCACCGGTGTAGAAAAGGTGAACATTCCACTCTGCGTTTTGCCAGTTTCTTACGTAGTCCAGCAACCTGTGTGATCAAGGAAGCCACCTCAAGCCTATAATACTCGGCAAACAAACAATTGCCGCATTGGAACTCTGAGAGGTCCAGTTTGTCCATAGTAGATACAGCTTCTACATTGCTGGAACCGTACATTTTCTCTCCAGACAAAGGGGGCTCCTTTGCAAAACTCATCTGGGACTAACTTCGTTAGCTTGATGGCTAGCAGCTTAGCTAGATTAGGGTCTCTGTCAAGCAGGTTCCAACCTGTCAGTTAAGCGGGATTCCGGGACAAGAAATAGGGGTTCTCCTTTATTTTCAAATTCAATTGATTGGACATGATTTAAAGGCACTAACCTGTCACTAACAGTGCATGTCAGAGCAAAAACTAAGCCATGAGGTTGAAGGAATTGTCCGTAGCGCTCCGAGACATGATTGTGTTGAGGCACAGATCTGCGGAAGAGTACCAAAACATTTCTCCAGCATTAAAGATCCCCAAGAACACAGTGGCCTCCATCATTCTTAAATGGAAGAATGATGGATGTAACGCCCTGGCCATAGAGAGGGGTTTTTGTTCTATATTTTGGTTAGGCCAGGTTTTTACATTGGGTGGGCGTTCTATGTGCATTTTTCTATGTTGGTTTGTTTCGTTGATTTTGGCCGTGTGGCTTCCAATCAGGCACAGCTGTAGAGTGTTGTTGCTGATTGGGAGTCACACATAAGTGCCTGTTTTTCCATTGGGGTTTTGTGGGTAATTGTTTCTGTTAGTGTTTTGCACCAGACAGGACTGTTTGGCTGTCGGTTTTCTTATTTTTGTATCGTGTTCTTTTGTCTATTAAATATTCAATGATGAACACTAACTCCGCTGCACCTTGGTCTACTCTCTCTCCCGACAGCCCTTACAATGGACCACCAAGACTCTTCCTAGAGCTGGCCAGCAAGCCAAACTGAGCAATCAGGTGAGAAGGGCCTTGGTCTGGGAGGTGACCAAGAACCCGATGGTCAATGACAGTACTCCAGTGTTCCTCTGTGGAGATGGTAGAAACTTCCAGAAGGACAACCATCTCTGCAGAACTCCACCAATCAGGCCTTTATGGTAGAGTGGCCAGAGGGAAGCCACTCCTCAGTAAAAGGTGCATGACAGCCCACTTGGAATTTGCCAAAAAGCACCTAAAGACTCTCAGACCATGAGAAACAAGATTCTCTGGTCTGATGAAACCAAGATGGAACTCTTCGGCCTGAATAGCAAGCGTCAACGTCTGGAGGAAACCTTGCACCACAGTCAAAAATGGTGGTGGCAGCATCATGTTTTGGGGATGTTTTTCAGCAGCAGGGATTGGGAGACTAGTAAGGGTTGAGGAAAAGCTGAACGGAGCAAAGTACAGAGAGATCCTTGATGAAAACCTGCTCCATAGAGCTCAGGACCTCAGACTGGGGCGAAGTTTCACCTTCCAACAAGATAACGACCCTAAGCACACAGCCAAGACAACGCAGGATTGGCTTTGGGACAAGTCTCTGAATGTCCTTGAGTGGCCCAGCCAGAGCACGGACTTGAACCTGATCTAACATCTCTGGAGAAACCTGAAAATAGCAGAGCTTGAGAGGATCTGCAGAGAAGAACGGGAGAAACTCCCCAAATACAGGTGTTCCAAGCTTGTAGTGTCATACCCAAGAAGACTCAAGGCTGTAATCGCTGCCAAATGTGCATCAACAAAGTACTGAGTAAAGGTTCTGAATACTTATGTGAATGTAATATTGACATTTTTTTATATATACATTTGCAAGAAGAAAAAAAACTTTTTGCTTTGTCATTATGGGATATTGTGTGTAGATTGATGAGGGGTAAAAAACAACATATTCCATGTTAGAATAAGGCTGTGACGTAACAAAATGTGGAAAAAGTCAAGGGGTCTGAATATTTTCAGAATACACTGTATATGCAATCAAGGCAGACAGAGATTTGATAAAAATAAAGATTGCTCCATTGCAATAACAGCGGAAAAATGTTGTAGTGCAAAAGAATTGACATGGACTTTGACATGCTCTACCAAAATGTCACCATATGTTGACAGTAGCTACAGTTGAAGTCGGAAGTTTACATACACTTAGGTTGGAATCATTAAAACTCGTTTTTCAACCACTCCACAAATTTCTTGTTAACAAACTATAGTTTTGGCAAGTCGGTTAGGACATCTACTTTGTGTAAAACACTAGTAATTTTTCCAACAATTGTTAAGAGACAGATTATTTCACTTATAATTCACTGTATCACAATTCCAGTGGGTCAGAAGTTTACATACACTAAGTTCACTGTGCCTTTAAACAGCTTGGAAAATTCCAGAAAATGATGTCATGGCTTTAGAAGCTTCTTATATGCTAATTGACATAATTTGAGTCAATTGGAGGTGTACCTGTGGATGTATTTCAAGGCCTACCTTCAAAACTCAGTGCCTCTTTGCTTGACATCATGGGAAAATCAAAATAAATCAGCCCAGACCTCAGAATTGGTTTTTGGAGACCTCCACAAGTCAGGTTCATCCTTGGGAGCAATTTCCAAATGCCTGAAGGAACCACGTTCATCTGTACAAATAATAGTACGCAAGTATAAACACCATGGGACCACGCAGCCGTCATACCGCTCAGGAAGGAGACGCGTTCTGTCTCTTAGAGATGAACGTACTTTGTTGCGAAAAGTGCAAATCAATCCCAGAACAACAGCAAAGGACCATGTGAAGATGCTGGAGGAAACGGGTACAAATGTATCAATATCCACAGTAAAACGAGTCCAATATCGACAACCTGAAAGGCCACTCAAGGAAGAAGTCACTGCACCAAAACCGCCATAAAAAAGCCAGACTACGGTTTGCAACAGCACATGGGGACAAAGATCGTACTTTTTGAAGAAATGTCCTCTGGTCTGATGAAACAAAAATAAAACTGTTTGGCCATTATGACCATCGTTATGTTTGGAGGAGAAAGGGGGAGGCTTGCAAGCCGAAGAACACCATCCCAACCGTGAAGCACGGGGGTGGCAGCATCATGTTGTGGGGGTGCTTTGCTGCAGCAGGGACTGGTGCACTTCACAAAATAGATGGCATCATGAGGGTGGAAAATTATGTGGATATATTGAAGCAACATCTCAAGACATCAGTCAGGAAGTTAAAGTTTGGTCGCATATGGGTCCTCCAAATGGACAATGACCACAAGCACACTTCAAAGTTGTGGCAAAATGGCTTAAGGACAACAAAGTCAAGGTATTGGAATGGCCATCGCAATGCCCTGACCTCAATCCCATAGAAAATTTGAGGGCAGAACTGAAAAAGCATGTGCGAGCAAGGAGCCCTACAAACCTTACTCAGTTACACCAGCTCTGTCAGGAGGAATGGGCCAAAATTCACCCAACCTATTGTGGGAAGCTTGTGGAAGGCTACCAGAAACATTTGACCCAAGTTAAACAATTTAAAGGCAATGCTACCCAATACTAATTGAGTGTATGTCAACTTCTGACCCACTGGGAATGTGATGAAAGAAATAAAAGCTGAAATACATAATTCTCTCTACTATTATTCTGACATTTCATGTTCTTAAAATAAAATGGTGATGCTTACTGACCCAAGACAGGGAATTTTTACTAGGATTAAACTAAGTTTAAATGTAGTTGGCTAAGGTGTATATAAACTTCCAACTTCAACTTTACATGACAGGTACATGCAAATTCCCTAAAACCTAAAGGGTATAAGATAATTCGTTATAGTCTTTTCCAGACTTAAAACCTGAGAGTTACTCTATATTCCAATGGAATAACATTCAGGCTCCCACCACTACAAACCCCTTCGAGGAGATCCTGTCAGAGGATAGAATGAGAGAGAGAGACAGACCTGTGCAAGACATTAGGAAAATAGAGAGAGAGAAGAAAGATTGACAATTTAGAGCTAATTCCTCCGGACACCTGCAAAGGCTTTCTGAGGAAAATAAACTGCATTACACGAACAAGGCGCATCAACCTAATCCACAGCTAACCTAATTTACAATGCAACAAACAAGCATTACAGTGGACGGTTCAACACAAGGACGACCACTCAAAGGCTGTAGAAACAGGTGATAAAGACCAGATGTCATTCAAATGACACTGCCACTTTCTTCAGAGTGGCTTAACGCAGTGTGTGTGTGTATGTCTGACACCGCTCAAATGTATCCAAATTACTCCTGCCATGGCATTCTATGTTCTTCAGTAGAGCATTTCTTAAGCCATGTAGTCTATACTGGAGCCTGTGTCTGTGTCTTTGTGCATGTGTGTGCATGAGAAACCCCCCAAACCACCGACAACATATCAATCAATGATACCTGTTGGCCACAGCATTGTTATGAAGCCTTGACCTTCTGTTTTTGAAGTGTCTGGGTCTGTCCCAAATGCCACCCTATTCCAAATATATATTCCACTTCTTTTGACAAGGCCCCATAGGGCTCTGGTCAAAAGTAGTGCACTATATAGGGAATATGGTCCCATTTAGGAAGCATCCTCTGTCTGAGAGCTATTGCTGGAGTACAGCGAGCCAAGAGGATAACATGGGACAGGAGGTGTTGTGTGTTAGTCACCTTAGACAGCCCAGTCTATTTCGGTTTGCATGGGGCTTTAAATATTTATTAGTCATTAATTTGCCAAGGCGATGGTGAGCAAACAGGGCTACACGCGTCTGGTCGGCAGGCCTGTAATGATCATCACACTGCCTATCTCCAGTAGTGGTGCGTGGGTAAAATCCCTGGGAAGCCAAGCCAGAAAAAATAGCCATATTACAACCAGGCAAAATAAGAAGACACAGTGGCATTCAACCAAACATTTGTTTCATCACAAAATCATAGAGCAACCTCTGTCCGGTGAAGTCCACAAAGCATATTGCATGTAATAAACAGTTACACGACCTACGGCATGGTCAAGCAAGTTAATGTTTTCAACATTTTCGGACTACTGAACAACTATTGATTTAGAACCATGGAGAGGTACTGCAAGTCGCAAAGAAAACAGGAGCTGCTTCCATTTATTCCTGCACCATTTCAATTTCAGCATTTCAACATAATTAAATCACCTATGCTTAGTCTAATAAATTGACAACTAAAAGATACCAAAACCAATTTAGTCCTAACAAAGTAAGCTCAATATGATGTGGCTGTACATGGTTGTGATTTGTGTGTGTGTGTGTGCATGCGTTCATGCAAGTTGAAAAAACATGTTGACTCACCCTACTTATAGAGAAAGGCCAATGCCATCCTCCTCTCTTTCATGTTGACAAGGTGGTCTGTCAAAGCATGTACTGTCCTACTTAGATTTTTTTGTTGTCAGACTACCTGGCTAAAATGCTTGCTCGCTAGCCTAACTTCCATTCATGGGCAACATTAGCTAGTTACCATTATTAGCCTTCTACATTTGGCTACATATTGAACTTCTATCCTCTCAGTCCAGGGGCACAATGTATGAATTTATAGTTGGATCAGAATCACCATTATAATCATTGGCCAGTATGGAGAATTAAGTAAAACTTCAAGTCCAAATCCCTGTCCTTCCATGGTTAACATAGAAAAGGGACCATTTTTGCTAGCTAGCTGGCCAATGGAGGACAATAACACAACGAGAAGCAACAATTCAAGTTGTTTCTGTCAATGACATATTTCTCTTAATGCGGTGTGGTAGGAGTGAAGCCAAATCCAAACTGGCTTCCCTTGACACTTTTCTTTGGTGTGCCAGGACCATTCACAGTTGAGCTCACTCAGTGTAGCTCAACGCTGATTAGCTATTATTTTATACTTTTTTTATGAAAGGAGGCCAAATGCTCGCTGCTTCCCTTGCATTCAATGCTACAGGCGGCAATAATGTCATACTCTTTATGACTAGAAAGCATCAGATAGTTGGCCTACACATACAGAGACAGAAGGGCGCTGTTTCGCTCACTCGAATGCTTCCTCCAGTGAGATATTTTCAGCCTCATGCGAATTGAAGGAAAATTATGAAAAATAAAAAATATTTTTTTCTTTTTTTTCTTGGTGAAATATTTTCTTGGTGAAATTTTTTGGGAAGCCTTGCTTCCCTTGGCATCCATGAATACACGCCACTGCCTATCTCTGTGATGGTCAGAGATTAAACAGAAGCAGACAGCAGAGAGTAGAGAGCAGTAACTTCAAGATGACTTTCATACTCAGCTCTCATTCTGCTCTCTCCCCCCAAACCTGTTCTGTTACACACGCATGTACGCATGCACACACACACTCAATATGTACTGTCAAAGTACACCCCCTCATGTATTTGTTTCAGCTATTGATGCATTTGCCGACTACACAACAGTGGTAGGCCTGATCACCGACAATGATGAACCTATAGGGAGGAGGTCAGAGACCTGGCAGTGTGGTGCCAGGATAACAACTTCTCCCTCAATGTGACAATGACAAAGGAGATGATCGTGGTCTACAGGAAAAGGACAGGGCTGTAGAGGAGCTGTTTGACCGCAAAGCATTACAGAGGGTAGTGCGAACAGCCCAGTACATCACTCGGTCCAAGCATCCTGCCATCCAGGACCTCTATACCAGGCGGTGTCAGAGGAAGGCCCTAAAAATAGCCAAAGAATTCAGCCACCCTAGTCATATACTGTTCCCTCTGCTACCGAACGGCAAGCGGTACCGGAGTGCCAAGTCTAAGTCCAAAAGGCTTCTTAACAGCTTCTAACCCAAGCCATGAGACTCCTGAACACTTAATCAAATGCCTACCCAGACTATTTGCATTGCCCTTTTGGATATCAGAGCAGTGGTAACTCACCAGCATCACGACTGGGAATAAAACTTTTCCGAATTGGATCCTTTGTTTGTACCCCCCAGGTCAATTGAACTGATTCCAGAGGCTGATCCAAAACACCGCCGGCGGAGAAGAGGTATTCGGAGAGAACTTCAAGTCCAATTCAGGAGGCGCACACACCATCAACCGCTTCCGAGTATATTACTCGCTAATGTTCAGTCTCCGGATAATAAAGTAGATGAGCTCAGGGCGAGAATCTCCTTCCAGAGCGACATCAGGGATTGTAACATACTCTGTATCACGGAAACATGGCACACTCGGGATATAGTATTGTTGTCCATACAGCCAGCTGGGTCCTCAGTATATCGTGCAGGCAGGAATAAAGAACTATTCGGGAAGAAGAAAAGTGGGGGTGTATGTTTCCTGATTAACCTCTCTAGGGCAGGTGGCACCAAATCGTCCCACCTACGTAACAGCCAGTTGAATCCTGTGGCGCGATTTTCAAATACCTTAGAAATGCTATTACTTCAATTTCTCAAACATATGACTATTTTACAGCTATTTAAAGACAAGACTCTCGTTAATCTAACCACACTGTCCGATTTCAAAAAGGCTTTACAACGAAAGCAAAACATTAGATTATGTCAGCAGAGTACGCAGCCAGAAATAATCAGACACCCATTTTTCAAGCTAGCATATAATGTCACAAAAACCCAGAAGACAGCTAAATGCAGCACTAACCTTTGATGTTCTTCATCAGATGACACACCTAGGACATTATGTTATACAATACATGCATGTTTTGTTCAATCAAGTTCATATTTATATCAAAAACCAGCTTTTTACATTAGCATGTGACGTTCAGAACTAGCATACCCCCCGCAAACGTCCGATGAATTTACTAACAATTTACTAAATTACTCACGATAAACGTTCACAAAAAGTATAACAATTATTTTAAGAATTATAGATACAGAACTCCTCTATGCACTCGATATGTCCGTATTTAAAATAGCTTTTCGGTGAAAGCACATTTTGCAATATTCTAAGTAGATAGCCCGGCATCACAGGGCTAGCTATTTAGACACCCACCAAGTTTAGCACTCACCAAAGTCAGATTTACTATTAGAAAAGTTTGATTACCTTTCCTGTTCTTCGTCAGAATGCACTCCCAGGACTTCTACTTCAATAACAAATGTAGGTTTGGTCCAAAATAATCCATAGTTATGTTCCAACAGCGACGTTTTGTTCGTGCGTTCAAGACACTATCCCAATGGTAAATAACGGTCACGCGCACGGCGCATTTTGTGACAAAAGATTTCTAAATATTTCATTACCATACTTCGAAGCATGTCAACCGCTGTTTAAAATACATTTTTATGCCATTTTTCTCGTAAAAAAGCGATAATATTCCGACCGGGAATCTGCAATTAGGTAAACAGCCGAAAGAAAATATAGCACGGGGTCGAATCGGGCACGCGCCTAATTCCTTTGTCCTCTTATCGGCCACTTGGCAAAGGTGATTATGTGTTTCAGCCAGAGGCTGCCTCGTCCAACTTTTTCCCGGGCTCTGAGAGCCTATGGAAGCCGTAGGAAGTGTCACGTTACAGCTAAGATCCCCACTCTTCAATAAACAGAGGCAAGAAGAACGACTCCTTGTCAGACAGGCCACTTCCTGCATGAAACCTTCTCAGGTTTTTGCCTGCCATATGAGTTCTGTTATACTCACAGACACCATTCAAACAGTTTTAGAAACTTTAGGGTGTTTTCTATCCAAAGCCAATCATTATATGCATATTCTAGTTACTGGGCAGGAGTAGTAACCAGATTAAATCGGGTACGTTTTTTATCCGGCCGTGTAAATACTGCCCCCTAGCCCTAACAGGTTAACCACTCATGGTGTGATTGTGATAAAATACAGAAACTCAAGTCCTTTTGTTCACCCGACCTAGAATACCTCACAATCAAATGCCGACCGAATTATCTCCCAAGAGAATTCTCTTTGGTTATAGTCACAGCCTTGTATATTCCCCCTCAAGCCGATACCACGACGGCCCTCAAAGAACTTCACTGGATTTTATGCAAACTGGAAACCACATACCTAAGGCTGCATTTATTGTAGCTGGGGATTTTAACAAAGCAAATTTGAGAAAAACACTACCAAAGTTCTATCAACACATTGACTGTCGTACTCGCGCTGCTAAAACACTAAACTACTGCTACTCCAACTTCCGGGATGCCAATAAGCCCCCCCGCCGTCCCTTTGGCAAATCAGATCATACTCCATTTTGGCCCTCCCTTCCTATAGGCAGAAACAGGAAGTACCCGTGCTAAGGATTATTCAATGCTGGTCTGACCAATTGGAATCCACGCTTCAAGATTGTTTTGATCACGCGGACTGGGATATGATCTGGGTAGCCTTCGAGAATAACAGTGAATACGAATACACTGATACGCTGACTGAGTTTAGCAGGAAGTGTATAGGAGATGTTGTACCTACTGTGACTATTAAAACCTACCCTAACAAGAAACCGTGGATAAATGGCAGCATTCTCGCAAAACTGAAAGCACGAACAACTGTATTTGACAATGGCAAGATGATTGGGAATAAGGCCGAATACAAACAGTGTAGTTATTCCCTCCGTAAGGCAAACAAACAGGCAAAACATCAGTATAGAGACAAAGGGAAGTCACAAATCAACGGTTCAGATACCAGACATATGTAGCAGGGTCTGCAGACAATCACAGACTACAAAGGGAAAACCAGCCATCTCGCGGACACCGATGTCTTGCATTCCGGACAAGCTAAACACCTTCTTCGCCCGCTTTGAGAAAAACACAGTGCCACTGACACGGCCCGCTACCAAGGACTTAGGGCTCTCCTTCTCCGTGGCCAATGTGAGCAAGACATTTAAGCGTGTTAACCCTCGCAAGTCTGCAGGTCCAGACGACATCCCTAGCCACGTCCTCAGAGCATGCACTGACCAGCTGGCTGAAGTGTTTGTTTACAGACATATTACATCTCTCCCTATCCCAGTCTGCTGTCCCCACTTGATTCAAGATGTCCACCATTGTTCCTGTAACCAAGAAAGCAAAGGTAACTGAACATAATGACTATCGCCCCATAGCACTCACTTCTCTCATCAAGAAGTGCTTTGAGAGGCTAGTTAACGATCATATCACCTCTACCTTACCTGACATGCTAGACCAACTTCCATTTGCTTACCGCCCTAATAGATCCACAGACGATGCAATTGCCATCACACTACACACTGCCCTACCCCATCAAGACAAGAGGAATAAATATGTAAGAATGTTGTTCATTGACTATAGCTCCACATTCAATACCATAGTACCCTCCAAGCTCATCATTAAGCTCGGGCCCTGGGTCTGATCCCCGCCCTGTGCAACTCGATCCTGGACTTCATGACGGGCCGCCCCCAGGTGGTGAAGTTAGGAAACAACACTTCCACTTCAATGATCCTCAACACAGGGGCCTCACAAGGGTATGTGCTCAGCCCCCACCTGTACTCCCTGTTCACCCATGACTGATGATTGGCTGAGAGAAATTCAGGATAAAATGATTGTGGGGGCTGTCTTGTTAGACTTCAGTGCAGCTTTTGACATTAATGCTCATAGGCTGCTGCTGGAAAAACACATGTGTTATGGCTTTACACCCCTCCTATAATGTGGATACAGAGTTACTTGTCTAACAGAATGCAGAAGGTGTTCTTTAATGGAAGCATCTCAAACATAAACCAGGTAGAATCAGGAATTCCCCAGGGTATCTGTTTAGGCCCCTTGCTTTTTTACATTTTTACTAACGACGTGCCACTGGCTTTGAGTAAGGCCAGCGTGTCTATGTATTACCTTCCTACTTAAATTCTCTGGTGTTACCTAAACCACAAAACCAAGCAACAACAATCAGAAACTGTCAAAGAATGTTTCTCATACCTCTGCTCCAAATGTCCAACTGTGTCCTTTACAGCCCGCTCGCTTCCAGCTGCAGCTAATCTATTTTCAATCTCAAGCCTCAATCATGTAACCTTGCATTGAAACCTCAGCTTCTTCAAATTACCTAAATATTGCATCAGTAGAGTGCCATCCAAAAACCCCACTAATAACATATTACCATTCATATACTGTTAAATCGGTGCCTGCACTGTTTAATTTACAGTAGCTATTACAGGGAAAGAATACCATGCTATTGTTTGAGGAGAGTGCACAGCTATGAACTTGAAAAGTTATTAATAAACCGATTTGGCACATTTGGGCAGTCTTGATACAACATTTTAAACAGAAATGCAATGGTTCATTAGATCACTATAAAACTTTGCACATACACTGCTGCCATCTAGTGGCCAAAATCTAAATTGCACCTGGGCTGGAATAATACATTATGGCCTTTCTCTTGCATTTCAAAGATGATGGTACAAAAAATAAAAAATACATTTGTTTTTTTTCTTTGTATTTTCTTTTACCAGATGTAATGTGTTAAATTCTCCTACATTCATTTCACATTTCCACAAACTTCAAAGTGTTTCATTTCAAATGGTATTAAGAATAGGCATATCTTTGCTTCAATGCCTGAGCTACAGGTAGTTAGATTTGGGTATGTCATTTTAAGAGAACATTTTTAAAAATGGTTAGATCCTTAAGAGGTTTTAAGGAAAATACAAATTTCAGGGGCACAGTACTACAGCCTCTTGCTACCCAGAACTTCAATACATTGCTGTTGTAGCCTTGTTTTATCAAGATCATGGTCACAGCTCTATCGCAATTGCCAATCACCTGCTATTAGAATGCATTAGATTTAGGTAACAGTACCTTCTGATTAGACTACAGGTCATAAAACAAACTCTTGCAATTGTTGACAAGCATATATTCAGTTCATGATTCAGTGATTCAAATACGACCCCATTCTCAGTAGGCTACTCCAGCAAACCATTTGGCAACACAAAAAGTTATTACCCTGAATTCATCCCGCTAATCATGTTGAAAAAAGTAGCCTTAAATTTTAACTAAACAAGCTGCTAAAACGTTCAGTTTACAATCTTAAAACTAACACTGGCTGCTATATCTATCTAAGAAAAGCATGGCAATAGTTGAATTACAATCAGAAACCCAGATTTCAGTAACATAGAACCTATGCCTATTGAAATGAGAAATAAATCCCGCAAATAATCAAACTTTAATGGTTTGTTATCTTAACATCTGGCACATAAAACGACACAATTAGCATAAAATTCATCCCAGTGTTTCTTTGCAAATATTTCACATGCGCAAAGGAATATAAATTAGCAGTCAATGAGTTGAATCGACATTCATTGATTTGGAAACAGATCTGACGAGTTTAATAAAAACGGATGATCTTTTCTCATGCAACATAATGAAATTCCTTTATTCCATCACCTTTGCTCCATAATGATTTTTAATTTGATGGAAAACCTAATTCGTTTTTTTATGTCTACAAATTACGTCTACATTCCGTGTTAATTCTCCCTAACTCTTACTGTTAAATAACTAACATTTTCAGGCCGTATGGGCTGTTTTAATATAAATGTATTATCCGGACGGAGAAAAACCTCATAAGCGTTTATAGTTTAATTAGTGATGGTAGAGAATCCATGTATAACATAATAATTCTTAGGTACTCACATCAACCATTCTATATGCGTTTTCAACGACTCTCTACGACTCTCTATCGCCATACTCCCACCGGAACCCAAAAACGTTAGTTTCCTGGTCATGGGAATAATGCTCCACACGTATCCTCTCAGTGGTTCTCTAGACTTCCAGAAGCCACATTACAGTCTAGCCTCCCATAAATTATAGACTTGCCGCTACTGTCTAAAATAACATCCTGCTCTCAATACCACCCTGTGATATTCTCTGATGGGCAGTGATGTACGGAACCCCAAGATGACACTACTTATCGAAACTTATTATCCAAAATTTAAATCAGCTTACTATACACATTTCTTTATCTTATTATCCAAACTTCAGATTAACACTTATTTCCACACTCACACAACTCTCATATCACATTCACAAACACAGGACACACAGTGGAATGAGACAGACAAGAGAATAAACCCTGTCTATATGAACAGGGTAACCCATACCATTAACAGAATATTGCCTAATTAGTGGTCCCAAAATGGGGTGTTTCCACACTGGGATATCGCCTACTGCGATTACTGTGGTATAGATGTATGATTTGAGGGAGTACAATGGACTTATCATTATCATGTTTTGTTTGTTGTTACAACTTTCGGGTTGCTGATTAAGATGTAATATAGTGAATATTAACGAAATGTATACGTTCTGTTCCGGCAGAATGGGGGTAGTCATTTTCTCTCTCTTTGAAATGTTTCCTCAGGCTATGGTCTTGGGAGAGCAGTTAGTGAAATTCTGCAGTGTTGTTAGTATAAAGGTATTGGGATTCGGCAGTAAAGGGAACTACCAAATGAAATAAGGCCTGGCAATTTTTGTTTGTTTTTGCCATATGGTTTGCAAATACCCACACACAACACACTTGTTATGAATATTTGTTAGTGGTGTAAATACGTGTTTCACTTATTGAGTGGACTATTTCCTTTGATTTGGTGTTTTTTTCACGGGTTAGTGCCGAGGTATCTTAAAGGGGCACGCACACACATGGAATTTTCAGAAGTTTTTATTTCTGAGTTTAATTAAACGTGAATTATTTTTATAAGAAATGTACTGGAAACTTACTTAAACCTGGGATACAAAATTTATGAAATGTTTGACTGTTTTTCATTAATTAGTCTAATATAGTAAGAAACACTTATTTGAAGGGTTTGTATAACCTCTGACCTTTGTCCTGACTTTCCAGTTTGGTTTGATCGCCCTCACTGGAAAGCCATTTGGATGATGAATTTAAGGTAATTTGTAATACTGATTTGAAGGTAATTTGTAATACTGATAATTATGATGAAGTTTATAGTTCATAGCCATATTTGTGATTCAGACTAACGCCAAGAAGGACATGGCGTTGCCTTTGAATACGGGTAGGCTGTCTTAAGTCTATTTTCCTATGACCATATGGGTACAATTTTTTCTTCATGGAGTTATTAAGAGTAGTGATTCTTATTCTATTTGTTTTTTTAACTTCTTTGGGATAGGGGGCGGTATTTTGACGTCCGGATGAAAAGCGTGCCCAAAGTAAACTGCCTCCTACTCAGGCCCAGAAGCTAGGATATGCATATAATTGGTAGATTTGGATAGAAAACACTCTAAAGTTTACACAACTGTTAAAATAATGTCTGTGAGTATAACAGAACTGAAATGGCAGGTGAAACCCAGAGGACAAACCTCCCCCCCAAAACAAATTCATCCCACCACTGATTTCAATGGCTGGCACTTTATAATAGGGTGAAATCGTGCCCGATTGCAGTTCCTAGGGCTTCCACTAGATGTCAACAGTCTTTAGAAAGAGTTTCAGGCTGGTTTTTGGAAAAATGAGCCAGAAATTGTAGTTTTTCTAGGTGGCTCCCATTTTGGCTGTAGTGTTTCCAAGCCCGTGAATGAGAGTGTGTTCTTTGGTATTTTTCTCCGGTAAAGACAATAACGATTCTCCGTCTTAAATTTTATCGTTTATTTGTGTATTAGGGTACCTAAGGTTTGATTATAAACGTTGATTGACTTGTTTGGATAAGTTTATTGGTAACGTTTGGGATTCATTTTGTATGCATTTTGAAGGAGGGAAACTGAGTGGATTATTGACTGAAGCGTACCAGCTAAACTGAGTTTTTATGGATATAAAAAAATACTTTATCGAACAAAAGGACCATTTGTAAAAAAGGACCTGAATCAGAAATGAACTGAACTAAACTGTTGTTCTGATCTGTCGTCTCTCGAAGTTATGGCAAAGGTGACGTCAGATGGTGTCTTGACGCATGGCAGGCATAATTTGGCCGAGAATGGTGTGGACCTCTACACCCCCTTTAACCGGCTGAAGTAGAGCGACAAAGGCGCTTACTACAGCCCTGTCCGCACCACTTCTACCGAGACATGAGTCCGAGCCAGCAACCGGTGTACAGAATCCATTCCAAGCTAACATTAACGAGGAATTTTGAACCATTCCTCCCTACAAATCTTTTTCAGTTCATCAATATTTCTGGGTTGTCTTGATTGCACAGCCCTCTTCAGTTCATGCCACAGCATCTCAGGACTCTGACTTGGCCATTCCAAAACATGAATCTTCTTCCTTTTCAGCCATTCTTTAGTTGATTTACTTGTCTGCTTTGGGTCATTGTCTTGTTGCATCACCCAACCTCTCTTAAGCTTGAGGTCATGGACTGCTGCCCTGACATTCTCCTGTAAAATGTCTTGATACACTTTTGAATTTATTGTTCCCTCGGTGATTGAAAGGCATCTAGGCGTGATGCCCCCTTCACCATGCTTCACAGTTGGGATGAGGTTTTGGTGTTGGTGTGCAGTGCCCTTTTCCCTCCACACATAACGCTGTGCATTTTTCCCAAAAAGTTCAACTTTTTTCTCATCTGTCCACAGCACATTTTCCCAGAAGAGTTGTGGAACATCCAGGTGGTCTTGGGCAAACTTGAGATGTGCTGCACTGTTTTGTTTAGACAGCAGTGGTTTCCTTCGTGGTGTCCTTCCATGAACACCATTGTTGTTCCGTGTTTTTCTGACAGAGGACACATGAACACAGACTTCGTTGTTTGTAGAGTGTTCTAGAGATATTTTGCTGTTACCCTTGGGTTCTTTCTCACCTCTTTCAGGATTGCCCTTTGTGCTCTTGGAGTGATCTTCGCAGGACGCCCACTCCTAGGGAGAGTAGCAACAGTCCTGAATCTTCTCCATTTGTAGACAGTTTGTCTTACCGTGGATTGATGAACACCAAGGTCTTTAGCAATGCTTTTGTAAGCTTTTCCAGCTTTGTGCATCTCCATAATGCATCTTTAATGGTCCTGTGAAAGTTTTTGGGATGTAGGCATGGTTCACACTAACCAATCATTCTGGAGAAGAACAGATTAGTCAGTAACCAGGCTTTGTGTGCCTTTATTTAAAGGGCAGGGAACCTGTGCTACCCACACCTACAATATCATCTCCTTAATTGAAACACTTGACTCCAAAAAGCTTTTAGAGAAGGTGTTAAAAACTTATTCAGGCTAGGGTCTATTTTTCTCCACTTCCTGTCTGACTGATGTGCCCAAAGTAAACTGCCTGTTACTCAGGCCCAGAAGCCAGGATATGCATATAATTGCTACCATTGGATAGAAAACACTTTAAAGTTTGTATAAATGTTAAAATAATGTAGAGACTATAACACAATTGATATGGTAGGAGAAAATCCAAAGAGAAAACAACCAGAATTGTTTTGTTTTGAGAGCCCATGCTCTTCCAATGGAACGTATAGGGTCATATCCAAATCCAGCTCCCAGATTACAATTCCTATGGCTTCCACTAGATGTCAACAGTCTTTGTTCAAGGTTACAGGCTTGTTTCTTCCCACACGAGGAAGAATTTTGAGTTTTAGTACTGGGAGTCCGAGTTGGAAATCAGTCTGGGCGCGCACGAGGAATATGGGGCGCCATCCTCAAACAATCGCATGGCATGCTATCGCTGTAAAGCCTATTGTAAATCAGACAATGCACCTGCTAATTTTGCTTTTATATTGAACATACTTCTTTCCGTATGAAATATTATAGTTTAATTACATTTTAGGGCACCTGAAGATTAAATAGAAATGTATTTAGACTTGTTTTAACAAAGTTTAACTGTAGCTTTTTGGATTCCTTTCTCTGCATGTTGAACAAGTGCATTACTCAAATCAATGGTGCCAACTAAACTGACTTTTTGCGATATGAAGAAGGATTTTATCTAACATAACGACCATGCATGTTGTAGCTGGGACCCTTTGGATTTCAAATCAGAGGAAGATTTTCAAAAAGTAAGTGAATATTTAATCGCTATTTGTGATTTTATGAAGCCTGTGCCAGTAGAAAAATATGTTGATATGGGGCGCCATCCTCAAACAATCGCATGGCATGCTATCGCTGTAAAGCCTATTGTAAATCAGACAATGCAGTTAGATGAACACGACTTTAAGCTTTTAACCGATATAAGACACTTGTATGTAGCTAAATGTTTAACCTGTTTGGGATAGGGGGCAGAATTGAGAATTTTTGAAAAAATATGTGCCCATTTTTAACTGCCTCCTACACCAACTCAGAAGCTAGAATATGCATATTATTGTTCAGGTTTGGATAGAAAACACTCTGAATTTTCTAAAACTGTTTGAATGGTGTCTGTGAGTATAACAGAACTCCTATGGCAGGCAAAAACCTGACAAGGTTTCATGCAGCAAGTACCCTGTCTGACAAGGAGTCGTGCGTCTTGCATCTGTTTATTGAAAAGTAAGGATCTTAGCTGTAACGTGACAATTCCCAGGGCTCCGATAGGCTCTCAGAACCCGGGAAATACCTGAAGGTTGACGAGGCAGCCTCAGGCTGAAACATATTATCGCCTTTGGTAAGTGGCGGATCAGAGGACCTTTGAATGAGGCGCGTGCACGATTCGCTCCTGAGGAGAAATTTAATTTGGCTGTTTAGGCTCAATGCATATTCCCGGTCGGAATATTATCGCTTTTCTACGAGATAAATGGCATAAAAATTGGTTTTAAACAGCGGTTGACATGCTTCGAAGTATGGTAATGGAATATTTAGAAATTTTTTGTCACGCCAATGCGCCATGCGCAAGACCGTGATGTTGCATTCTGATAGTGTCTAGAACTCACGACCAAAACGTCGCTGCTTGGATATAACGATGGATTATTTGGGACCAAACCAATATTTGTTATTGAAGTAGAAGTCCTGGCAGTGTATTCTGACGAAGAACAAGCAAGGTAAGAACATTTTTCTTATAGGAAATGTGATTTTGGTGGAGGCTGACCTGGGTGGGTGTCTAAATAGCTAGCCCTGTGATGCCGGGCTATGTACTTAGATTATTGCAAAATGTGCTTCATCCGAAAAGCTATTTTAAAATCGGACATATCGAGTGCATAGAGGAGTAATGTATCTATAATTCTTAAAATAATTGTTATGCTTTTTGTGAACGTTTATCGTGAGTAATTTAGCAAACTGTTAGTAAATTCCCCGGAAGTTTGCGGGGGTTATGCTTTTTCTGAACGTCACATGCTAATGTAAAAAGCTGTTTTTTGATATAAATATGAACTTGATTGAACAGACATGCATGTATTGTATAACACAATGTCCTAGGTGTGTCATCTGATGAAGATCATAAAAGGTTAGTGCTGCATTTAGCTGTGGTTTGGGTTTATGTGACATGATATGCTAGCTTGAAAAATGGGTGTCTGATTATTTCTGGCTGGGCACTCTGCTGACATAATCTAATGTTTTGCTTTCGTTGTAAAGCCTTTTTGAAATCGGACAGTGGGGTTAGATTAACGAGATTCTTGTCTTTAAATAGCTGTAAAATAGTCATATGTTTGAGAAATTGAAGTAATAGTATTTCTAACGATTCAAAAATCGCGCCACTGGATTTCAGTGGCTGTTACGTAGGTGTGACGAGTTCGTCCCACATGCGCCAGAGAGGTTAATATCCATCATTTTTATGATTATTTATTTGATTTGCGTGCCCTGCAATTTAACCGGAAGTTGTCGACAGGTGTCCCGCTGGCGGGACGCCTAGCCCTACACAGAGGTTCACTTACTTTTTCCAGCCTGCACTGCGAATGATTACTCAATGTATATATATTTTTTTTTTAACCTGTCTGGGGTATGTGGGACGATTTCGTCCCACCTACGTAACAGCTACTGATATTACAGTGGCGCGATTTTTGAATCGTTAGAAATACTATTACTTCAATTTCTCAAACATATGACTATTTTACAGCTATTTAAAGACAAGAATCTCGTTAATCTAACCCCACTGTCCGATTTCAAAAAGGCTTTACAACGAAAGCAAAACATTAGATTATGTCAGCAGAGTGCCCAGCCAGAAAAAATCAGACAGCCATTTTTCAAGCTAGCATATCATGTCACATAAACCCAAACCACAGCTAAATGCAGCACTAACCTTTGATGATCTTCATCAGATGACACACCTAGGACATTGTGTTATACAATACATGCATGTCTGTTCAATCAAGTTCATATTTATATCAAAAAACAGCTTTTTGCATTAGCATGTGACGTTCAGAAAACGCATAACCCCCGGCAAACTTCCGTTGAATTTACTAACAGTTTGCTAAATTACTCACGATAAACGTTCACAAAAAGCATAACAATTATTTTAAGAATTATAGATACATTACTCCTCTATGCACTCGATATGTCCGATTTTAAAATAGCTTTTCGGATGAAGCACATTTTGCAATAATCTAAGTACATAGCCCGGCATTACAGGGCTAGCTATTTAGATACCCACCCAGGTCAGCATCCACCAAAATCACATTTCCTATAAGAAAAATGTTCTTACCTTGCTTGTTTTTCATCAGAATACACTGCCAGGACTTCTACTTCAATAACAAATGTTGGTTTGGTCCCAAATAATCCATCGTTATATCCAAACAGCGACGTTTTGTTTGTGAGTTCTAGAATGCTTCTTCCCGGTTTCGCGCATGGCGCATTGGCGTGTCAAAAATGTCTAAATATTCCATTACCGTACTTCGAAGCATGTCAACCGCTGTTTAAAACCAATTTTTATGCCATTTATGTCGTAGAGAAGTGATAATATTCCGACCGGGAGTATGCATTGAGCCTAAACAGCCGAATAAAATTTCTCCTCAGAAGCGACTCATGCACGCGCATCATTCAAAGGTCCTCGGAGCATCCACTTACAAAAGGCGATAATATGTTTCAACCTGAGGCTCCCTCGTAAACCTTCAGTTATTTCGCGGGCTCTGAGAGCCTATTGGAGCCCTGGGAATTGTCACGTTACAGCTAAGATCCTTACTTTTCAATAAAAAGATGCAAGACGCACGACTCCTTGTCAGACAGGGTACTTCCTGCTTGAAACCTTGTCAGGTTTTTGCCTGCCATAGGAGTTCTGTTATACTCACAGACACCATTCAAACAGTTTTAGAAAATTCAGAGTGTTTTCTATCCAAACCTGAACAATAATATGCATATTCTAGCTTCTGAGTTGGTGTAGGAGGCAGTTAAAAATGGGAACATATTTTTCCAAAATTCTCAATACTGCCCCCTAGCCCAGACAGGTTAAGTACAAGTGTTTGTGTGTTATTAGTTTAGTCAGATTGTTTGTCTATTATTGTGACTTAGATGAAGATCAGACTACATTTTTTGAGTAATCAATGCAGAAATCCAGGTAATTCCAAAGGGTTCACAACTGTATAGTCAGGCGGTTGCGGATGGGTTATTAGCAATTGTGTGTGTGTGCGGGTGAACAAACAGCCGACCCACTCACCACTACTACAAATATTGTCGCTGCACTTCATTAATTACCACACGTTCTCAGTTTGAAAATATCCTCTTCGCTCTATCTCTCTCCAGCAGCTAATCGAATTGATCCTGTAAAAAGCACACTTACCTATTATCCTCAGAATGGGGAATGAACTGTAAATAATTCAGGTCTTTGAATAGAGGCTCAGTCTGCATCCCAAATGGCACTCTATCCTCTTTATAGTTCCCTACTTTTGACCAGAGTGAGTCCCAAATAGCATCATATTCCCTATATAGTGCTGAGACAAAGACACTGGGCCATAATAGAGATGATAACTGAACTCAACACAATGAATGCAAGCATTTCAATGGCTAGGATTAAAACCACAATCCTGAGTCTGTCATTTTATCCTAAAGACAGCCACATCACTTGGAGCATTTGACAACAGGAAATATCCCAGATTATGCGTTTGGAGAGCAGACTCACTGCACTATAACATTGAAATTAAACTTTACTGTCCCATGTGACTCAGTTTCCAGAGCATGGCACTTGCAACGCCAGGGTTGTGGGTTCAATTCCCACGGGGAACCAGTACGAAAATGTATGCACTCACTCACTACTATATTTGTTATGTACTTGCATGCTTTTGTAATTTAATAGCACTCCAGAAAAAAACGCTTTACAAAATGACCTCAAAACACAATGTTGTGTGAGCGCTGCATATTTAGAGCGGCAGCGGCTCCAACTGCAGACGTGAGGAATCCTCAGTCAGATCGAGCACGACATTGTTATCTGGGAGGCAGCGATGAAGCATCTGCATTAGAGTAGCACGGAGCTGTAGCACCGACTGACGCTCCTGTATGCTGCTGTCACCCTGATCCCAGAGAGCTGCTGGGATAAAGCAGGGACAAGGAACATAATCAGATTCGGAAGATTGCAGCCAGAAACATATTTCCCCTTTCTGTCATTCTGATTTTAATCAAACAGCTGTGTCAAGGAGTCACTGTGATTAATCTGCGCTTTTGCCTTTTCAGCATTTAATTTAAGGTGCCTGGTAAACAAAGCTGTGTCCCAAATGACACCCTATTCCCTATGTAGTGCACTGGTCAAATGGGCCCTGGTTTAAAGTAGTGCACTAAATAGAGAATTGGGTGCCATTTGTGATGTAGATAAAGAAAGGTCATGGTGGCATTGAAACGGCTGTTCTGCATACAAGGAAAGGGAGACATGAATGTATGCATGCAGAGCAGAGATGGCTTTGACACATGAATCCTGCTTCATCTGTGCTGAGTCAACCTTCGAGGGCTTGTATGACATGGTAATCGTGGCGTTCCCTGCATATTTTTGTCCGAGAGTATAACTGACTTAAAAGGTATTCTTTGATCATGACTTACAGTATTATGACATATTCAGATAATCTTCTAATGTGTGCTCATTTATCCATCGAATCAACTGCCATCAACTGCTAGCTAGCTTTTTTATTTTATTTACCTTTATTTATAGGGATACTTGGGGATGATGAACTCGTGGATATCATTTTTTGTCTCTGTATTTGTATTTATTATGGATCCCCATTAGTTTCTGCCAAGGCAGCAGCTACTCATCCTGGGGTCCAGCAAAATTAAGGCAGTTATACAATTTTAAAAACATTACAATACATTCACAACAGATTTCACAACACATTAAGTGTGTGCCCTCAGGCCACTACTCCACTACCACATATCTAAAACACAAAATGAATGCATATGTGTGTGTAGGGTGCATATGTTATCATGTGTGTGTATGCATGTGTCTGTGCCTGTGTTTCTTCACAGTCCCCACTGTTCCAAAAGGTGTATTTTATACGTTTTTTTTAATCAAATGTTACTGCTTGCATGAGTTACTTGATGTGGAAGAGAGTTCCATGTAGTCATGGCTCTGTGTAGCACTGTGTGCCTCCCATAATCTGTTCTGGACTTGGGGACTGTGAAGAGACCTCTGGTGGCATGTCTTGTGGGGTATGCATGTGTGTCCGAGCTGTGTGCCAGTAGTTCAAGAGACAGCTCAGGTGCATTCAACATGTCAATGACTTCATCACTACTTCTATTTGTGAGAGGTAATCTCTCCTCCTCTTTGAGCCAGGAGAGATTGACCTGCATATTATTAATGTTAGCTCTCTGTGTTTTAAATAAACAAACAAACAAATAAATAAATATATATATATATATATATATCACCTTTATTTAACCACGTAAGCTAGTTGAGAACAAGTTCTCATTTGTATGACATGGTGTACATCCAAGGGCCACCCGTGCTGCCCTGTTCTGAGCCAATTGAAATTTTCTTAAGTCCCTCTTTGTGGCACCTGACCACACGAAAGCACACTAGTTCAGGTGGAAAACTAGGCACACATATTATCCAGATACTGACTGTTAGCACTTGGTGATCTATAGCAGCTTCGCAAAGAATGGGCTTTTTGGTGAGGCACTGTTGGTTAAGGGCTTGTAAGTAAGCATTTCACGGTAAGGTCTACACTTGTTGTATTCGGCTCATGTGACAAATAAAGTTTGATTTGAACCTGTCTCACCATCTGTCTCCAGTATGAAGGAAGTTAGAGGTAGTTTTGCGACCCAATGCTAACTAGTATTAGTGCAATGAGTGCTATCAATGACAACTAGCAGATACCAATAGACTTCTAGTCATTGCGCTATAACTCTAGTTAGTAACTACATGCAGAGACATAAAAATGGTATTCACGAGTTCATCTGACTCTGGACAAATAGATAGGGCCTGTTTGCCAAAATCCTGAATTATCACCTTAAGCAGCGAATCATGCTCTCTCTCTTTCGCAGATGAGCCCTGCAGAACACCCGTGACTTTCAGGCCCTACCCTCCTTAGGCCCGCTTGCTTCCAATTGCCCTGCAATAACTTCCTCCGTTAGTATCCATTAGCTGCTCATCTGTCTGACCCTCGCTCCCTGTGCTGCTCGCACTGCATGTGCTCTTTGCATGTCTCGTGTCTATCATTAATGCGATGATGGCTATTCATCAAATAATTACATACCACATTCAATTATTATGCGATTAAATTAATCATATAACAATTAAGTAATAATCTGGGGCACAACGGGAAAGGTTTATTTAACGAGTTACCGTTTTCCGAAATAACTCAACATTTCAGAATATCTCGATCATAGCCGTCATCCATCAATCATTTATTAATTGTTACCTTATCAGTCTCATTCTGACTGTCGCAAAATTCTTGGATATCTGCACGAACCCTAGAATAAAGGATGAATCAGCGATATACAAATTGGCTTAATTATTTATTTATTAAAACCTGTTGAGGCCAGGGGGCAGGATCTAATCCCGGTATTGGGATTCATTGTCATGTGACCATGGCGGGGAATTCAAAACTGCAAGAGTAATCATTTCAAATAATCAAATAATCAACTATTTTCCTCCATTTGAAAGATATATCTCCTAAATCTAACCACGCTGTCCGATTTTCAGAGGCATTACGGAGAATGCATAAAGTTAGGTTATGTGAGGAGAGTACATTGACAATAGCTGCGTGTAATGTTTAGCCAATTCAAAGAAGGGCATCAACAGACAGAAAACTAGCTAGAATTATGCACTTACCTTTGACAATCTGCATCAGATGACACTCATAGGACATTATGTTATACAATACATGCATTTTTAGTTCCATCAAGTTCATATTTATATCCAAAAACAGCATTTACAGTCGCGGTGAAATTCAGAATTTTTTTCGGCTCGAATGCACCCAGTGAATCCAGCATTACAAATCACGGAATTACTATTCGAAAACATTGGTAAATTATAATATTGTCATTCAAAGAATAATATATTATCATCTCGTAATTGCTACCGAATGGCCAGATCTCAAAATAACTTTACTGGGAAATCACATTTTGCATAAACTGGGTACTATGCTAACAACAATAAGCTACATGCTAAGCTAAGCTAAGCTATACCGTTAGCATTAGCATCATCTAATATCGATAATAACATTCTAAATATCCCCTTACCTTTGATTATCTCCATCAGAAGGCGCTGCCAGAGATCCCAGGTCCAGAACAAATGTGGTTTCTTTTGACAAAGTTCATAATTTATGTCCAAATAGTTAGCGTTCAGTAGGCTCCCACAAAATGAGGTGGGCAGTGTAAAGTCACGTCGAAAAGCTAAAGAAAACCTAGTAAATAATCTATTTACGTTTGTTTAAACATGTCAAACGTTGTTTAGCATTAATCTTTTGGTCCATTTTTAACGTGAAACATCAGTAAACATCGGTAATATTTTCACACAACCTATCAAGTGTCTAGAATAAACGATAATGACAAAGACACTCTTCTCAGATTCATGCGCAGGCGCAAAAAATGAAGTGATGACGTGTCAACTTGTAAGCTTTCTAATTCGGTCTGTATTCATGACAGATGCTTCCAACAACTTTCTAAAGATCGTTGACATCTAGTGGAAGCCGTAGGAGTTGCGAACTGAATCCTTTCTCACTGTGGTATCTTTAAAACAATGACACTAAATAGTACAGTCACAAAATTCTCATTTTTTAAAATCTATTTTTCACAGGTTTTTGCCTGCAATATGAGTTTTGTTATACTTACAGACACCATTAAAACTGTTTTAGAAAATTCAGAGTGTTTTCTATCCAAACCTAAACAATAATATGCATATTCTAGCTTCTGAGTTGGTGTAGGAGGCAGTTAAAAATGCGCACATATTTCTTTCCAAAATTCTCAATACTGCCCCCTAGCCCGTAGAGGCTAACTAACTAAATAAATAATCATACAGAAATACATAAACACACACACACACACACGGTGTAGTTATTGGTTACTAACACAATGCAATGAAAGGTCCCTAGTGGACTAAACTGATATGACGGTTTGTTACACAAAATGGCGGATTCAAAAGAGAGGGAAAGGGAGAGACAAAGGAATTCAACTATCGGGACGTTTGTAAGCTATGGGAATATGACTACTTTGTACATGAACGACCGCTCATTCGGGTTTAGAAATGCAACACATATTTACACTCGTATGTCCTTGTCGTCTTGCTGTTGAAATCAACCGGTCTTTATATGGAAAGTAATTCATTAGAAGTGGTTGTGTAAGTTTCTGGTTGTCCACCAGAGGTCACCATGTCCTTTGTAGTTGTAGTAGGTTGGTCTCAGAGTGTCTATTAGAACGTATCTTCCAGAGGTCTACGAATGGTCATTTGATAGGGAAATGTTCTTCTTTACTTGTCTTTGGTCGAGTTTACTAGACTATTTTACATATACAGCTGCAGACTGTGAACGTGTAGTCTTTATCTTCATTCGTTGAGAGTTTCTGACCATTTGTGGCGCATTCAACTCGCTCTGCTCGTATACTGGTCTGGTAGAGTCTAACCATTCGTGACGTCCGGTTCAACACCCTCCGCCTGCTTGGTCTGGTGTGATTTTCTTCTTCTCTGTTGAAAGTTTCAGAGTTTCTAACCATTTCGTACCTTTCAGCTCACGCTGGTCTAATGTGAATTTCGTCACAAGGGGTTTTATGCACTCTGGCAAAATGGGGCATTCCATGACGTGGACATAATGTCTGTGCTCCCGTGGGTGTGGTCACTGACTGTGTAAAATGTTTATATGAAAAACAATTCTCATTTAGAAGGCTAACATCACACTTCATCTTCTCACAAATAGTTTCCTATTTAATCATATAAGTTCCACAACATTTAGATGTAAACCTGACAACTGGGAAATGTACACTTTCAGAAATACAGTTATGTTGTTCTACCGTCTTTAATGACATCACAAAATTGTAATGAATTCGACGGGATCGTTCTTTAAATAACCGCGGACCATTCCAAATATTGTTTCATTATCCAATCATGGATGTTACAGTACAACAACATCTCTCTCTGTTGTAACAAAGGGGTTTTTAACTTCCATTTCTGCAGAGTGGGAGAGAGAGTTCCTGCAAGGTATTTAAGACCGTCATAAAACAGGCCAACTTCACCCCCTCCCCACCCGTCTCTGGTGGGAGAGAGGGGGGCTCTCTCTGATCCTCACCCAGGAGGGAAAGTCATGTCTCTGCTTGTGTGAGTGTCCATAGCAATGCTTCTGCTTGCTGCTCTGCTCAATGATGAGAGTGAGCAGATAGCTGTAAACAAGCTACTTTTCATCAGTCTAAACTCAGACAAACCTCAAGAAACATTATTTTCTGTGAAATAATCTCTCCTGTGGACTCTGACAATGTTCTGGTCTTATATTTGACAATGTTGAAGCACTTCTGAAACCATGATATGTATTTCATGGCAGAGCACAAGTAAATGGCTTAGCTTCAAAATGTTGAAGATTATTTTAATGATACCCGACCCCTACAGGAACCCTAGTTATTGATGAAAAAACAGACCTTACCTGGCCCTAACCCAATGTATAATGTTGGGGCCAATCGGGCTCGGGTCAGGTAGCAGAGCCCTAATACACATCAATTACATAATACATGAAAAACAAGCACAAAACACAAAAAGCAAAACATAACAATATGAAAGAAACGCATTATTCAGTATTCAGTGCCCTAGAGGCACCAACTCCAATAACTTTAAGGATCCTTGGACATCATTCCACATGAGAGGCACCAAAAAACGAAAAGTAGATTTACCTACAGTGGTTCTTCCTTTAAAAGTTACGAGTTTATGCCACGACCGTTAGTGTTAGATGGTGAAATTCTGTTATTGCACCACACTATCACAAGGGGAAGTTAGAACGCTGATCTATCGGTAGTCTAAACTGTGGCAATTAATGGAGGTGTTTTCAGTCTGTGAGTCTCTCTTCTCTGGTAATAGAGTCCTGCATCAGGTAACAACAACAAAAACTGTTGGTGGTCCTGGAGTTGGGTAAATACAATGGGGGAATTTCACTTGACATGTGGACTGACGATTTCAAAAAAATAGGCACGGTGGGCTTTTGGTTTATCTCCCTCTAAAAACAGAAATAAATCATTGTAAATAACAAACTGGCTTTATTTACAAATTAGTAAGAATGTCTCACCCCATGTTCAAGAATGGCCTTTTTCCCTTTATTCAGATAATAATTGCTCACTGTCGGTTATTTGAAACAAAATCATCTCCAAAATATCATTATTTTTAAAACAAGCCATAGAAAGTTGGTTGCAATTTCAGTAAAAAAAGAAAAAGTAAGGAACTTGTCTGTTGGCCCTGCATTAAAGACCAAAATTGGTTAAAGAAAATTATGATAAATGAAACTGTATATATTTTTATTTAAGAACCAAAAATGACAGCTTTTCCATATAGATTACAAAATAGTTGGGAAGAGATATTTGATGTACCGATTCCATGCCACATGGTTTATGAATAGACACGCAATTTTCTGTTTATTATAACTTACTGCTGACACATGCCATAGAATTCTAAGGCAAGCTGTGCGACAGTATGACACAACTTTTAAAGGAAGCACCACTGTACATTATATGTAGAGATAGAAAGGATCTCCAGGGTTAGCCATCCCTGAGTCCGGGTCTGGTAACTTACATGTCTGAAAGTATGGCAGATCTTACTCGCCCAGAGAGTTGGTGACTGCAACTGTGCTGTCAGATTGTCAGTTCGTAAATTCAGAGCGTTTCGCTCTGGGAGCATTCAGAGTGGACACTGGACACTCTGGCCGATGAGTAGGGTTGATACAAGTGTTCTGACCTCACAACAGCAGTCAAGCACCCAAGCTAACTAGCTAACATTGGCTAGCTTGCTAGCTACTTCCAGACACAAATGAGTGAACACCCCCCTCCCCAGCAGAGCTGGTTAGGCTGTTTTCATGTTATACAGAGCGTTGGTGACTGTAACTGTGCTGCTGGCAATAATTTAATTACGCTTTTTTGCCAATGTTTTTTGACACCGGCCATATTCAATGAGTGTTGAGTGTTCGTAAATTCATCAGTTACAGTGCACTCTGGCACACTCAGACGAGAGTGCTCTGAAATCGGAGTAGATGGCCAGACTGAATTTATGAATGCACCCGAAATGGTTACTTGCATAGTGGAGTCTTTTGTTAAAACATGTAGCTAGCTAGGTAAACAATTAACCATAACTCATGAATCTGCAGGTAGCTAACCAACCAGGTTCAATGTTAGCTAGCTAACATTAGGCTATATACGTAACGTTAGCTAGCTAACAGTACACTTTAACATGAAATTAAAACAACTTCCTGTCAAAATTGGAAACGTGTAATATCTGAAAATGTAGCTAGTTTGACTATCTTACCCGCATACATCATGGTTGGATGCTTCTCCCTGTCATGAATGCCATGGTTGCCCTTAGTTTGAAGATGTAATCCAGAGACAGGTGTTCTCTCCATCTCCTTAGCTACCATACTCTAATTCAACTGATTTCAAAACTCGGTTCTCCAGAAAATGGAGAGCAACACTTATGCAGTTTTACTAAGCAATAGATAAAAAAAGCTGTAGACCAATTCAAACTCATCTCTTGGCATGTCCAGCCCACTCATTATCTCAGCCAATCATGGCTAATGGGAAGGTTGTGGTGTATTTCTGTGGCTAAACCAACTAGGCTCATAATTTAACAATTTTATGCAATATTAAAGCTGATCTAATATTAAAGCTGATCTACCCCCTAAATAAAAATAATAAATAAATACAATGTAGCTTCTGTTAGCTTAGCTGACACGTATCTCTTTTCTAAACAATATTACCTTTCTCCCTTGTGTTTGCCAGAGATGTTGTACATTGTAAACAAGTCTAGCTGTTAGATCGCTAACTTATTATTTGTTTTTTGTCAATGCAACCTGTAATTTAGACTGGTTTATGGAATGAGTTTGGCTGTGGATGTGTTGTACATTGAAGTTTGCATGTATCTTTTACAATAAAAGGTGAAATTGAGGAATAAAGTTGTGAAGACCTTTATTTTCCATCAGCACAAAACATTGTTTAGATGCTTTTCAGACAACAATACTGTTTAGACGCTTTTGTTGCATCATATGTTCTCAAATCAAATCAATCAAAATCAAATTTTATTGGTCACACACACATGATTAGCAGATGTTATTGCTGGTGTAGCGCAATGCTTGTGCTTCTCGCTCCGACAGTGCAGTAATATCTAACAAGTAATATCTAACAAATTACACAACATATACCCAATACACACACATCTAAGCAGGAATTAATTAATACTATATACATATGAACGAGCAATGTCAGAGCGGAACGGACTAAGATACAGTAGAATAGTATAGAATACAGTAAATACATATGAGATGAGTAATGCAAGATATTTAAACATTAAGTGACTAAGATACCATAGAATACTGTATATACATATGAGATGAGTAATGCAAGATATGTGAACATTATTAAGTGACTAAGATACCGTAGAATAGTATAGAATACAGTATATACACTACCGTTCAACAGTTTGGGGTCACTTAGAAATGTCCTTGTTTTCCATGAAAACATACATGAAATGAGTTGCACAATTAATAGGAAATATAGTCAAGACATTGACAAGGTTATAAATAATGATTTTTAATTGAAATAATTATGTCCTTCAAACTTTGCTTTCATCAAAGAATCCTCCATTTGTAGCAATTACAGCCTTGCAGACCTTTGGCATTCTAGTTGTCCATTTGTTGAGGTAATCTGAAGAGATTTCACCCCATGCTTCCTGAAGCACCTCCCACAAGTTGGATTGGCTTGATGGGCACTTCTTACGTACCATACGGTCAAGCTGCTCCCACAACAGCTCAATAGGGTTGAGATCCGGTGACCGTGCTGGCCACTCCATTAAAGACAGAATACCAGCTGACCGCTTCTTCCCTAAATAGTTCTTGCATAGTTTGG
This sequence comes from Salmo trutta, assembly GCF_901001165.1. Lineage (NCBI taxonomy): Eukaryota > Metazoa > Chordata > Actinopteri > Salmoniformes > Salmonidae > Salmo > Salmo trutta. The sequence goes on along the minus strand of NC_042989.1, from coordinate 7,440,158 downwards.
AGCTGTGCTTTGGGTCATTGTCCTGTTGTAGGAGGAAATTGGCTCCAATTAAGAGCCATCCATAGGGTATGGCATGGTGTTGCAAAATGGAGTGATAGCCTTCCTTCTTCAAGATCCCTTTTACCCTGTATAAAAGTCCCACTTTACCACCACCAAAGCACCCCCAGACCACCACATTGCCTCCATCATGCTTGACAGATGGCGTCAAGCACTCCTCCAGCATCTTCATTTTTTCTGCGTCTCACGAATGTTCTTCTTTGTGATCCGAACACCTCAAACTTAGATTCGTCTGTCCGTAACACATTTTTCCAATCTTCCTCTGTCCAGTGTCTGTTCTTTTGCCCATCTTAATCTTTTCTTTTTATTGGCCAGTCTGAGATATTACTTTTTCTTTGCAACTCTGCCTAGAAGGCCAGCACCCCAGAGTTGCCTCTTCACTGTTGATGTTGAGACTGGTGTTTTGCGGGTACTATTTAATGAAGCTGCCAGTTGAGGACATGTGAGGCGTCTGTTTCTCAAACTAGACACTCTCATGTACTTGTCCTCTTGCTCAGTTGTGCACCGGGGCCTCCCACTCCTCTTTCTATTCTGGTGAGAGACAGTTTGCGCTGTTCTGTGAAGGGAGTAGTACACAGCGTTGTACGAGATCTTCCGTTTCTTGGCAATGTCTCACATGGAATAGCTTTAATTTCTCAGAACAAGAATAGACTGACGAGTTTCAGAAGAAAGGTCTTTGTTTCTGGCCATTTTGAGCCTGTAATCGAACCCACAAATGCTGATGCTCCAGATACTCAACTTGTCTAAGGAAGGCCTGCTTTATTGCTTCTTTAATCAGAATAACAGTTTTCAGCTGTGCTAGCATAATTGCAAAAGGGTTTTAAATGATAAACTTGGATTAGCTAACACAACGTGCCATTGGAACACAGGAGTGATGGTTGCTGATAATTGGACTCTGTACGCCTAAGTAGATATTCCATAAAACATCAGCCATTTCCAGCTACAATAGTCATTTACAACATTAACAATGTCTACACTGTATTTCTGATCAATTTGATGTTATATAAAATGGACAAAAAAATTGCTTTTCTTTCATAAGCAAGGATATTTCTAAGTGACCCCAAACTTTTGAACAGTAGTGTATGTCACCTGAGTCATAGAGGTAACTAGGGGCTGTAACTCTACACTGCTTCTAGTTGTTGGATATGTTTAGAGAAATACTGTTTTAAGTAGTTGGATACTTTTAGAGAAATACTGCTTTTAGTGGTTGGATTAATTTTAGAGAGAAAAACAAAAGTACTCTTTTGCATGCAAATAAAACATACAGTACCAGAAAAAAGTTTGGACACAACAACTCATTCAAAGGTTTTTCTTTATTTTTACTATTTTCTACATTCCAGAATAATAGTGAAGATATCAACACTGTGAAAGAACACATATGGAATCATGTAGTGACCAAACAAGTGTTAAACAAATGAAAATATATTTTATAATTGACATTCTTCAAAGTACAACCCTTTGCCTTGATGACAGTTTTGCACACTCTTGGCATTCTCTCAACCAGCGTCATGAGGTAGTCACCTGGAAAGCATTTAAATTAACAGGTGTGCCTTGTTCAAAGTTAATTTGTGGAATTTGTTTCCTTCTTAATGCGTTTGAGCCAATCAGTTGTGTTGTGACAAGGTAGGGGTGGTATATAGAAGATAGCCCTATTTTGGTAAAATACCAAGTCCATATTATGGCAAGAAGTGCTCAAATAAGCAAAGAGAAAAGACAGTCCATCATTACTTTAAGACAAGAAGGTCAGTCAATCCAGAAAATTTCAAAAACTTTGAAAGTTTCTTCAAGTGCAGTTGTAAAAAAGAGTTACCTCTGCTGTAGAGAAAAAGTTAATTTAGAGTTACCAGCCTCAGAAATTGTAGCCCAAATAAATGCTTCACGGTGTCCAAGTAACCGACACATCTTAATATCAGCTGTTCAGAGGTGACTGCGTGAATCAGTCCATCATGGTCAATGATGGGACTGGCTTCCTCTCTCACATCAAAACATACCTGCAGACGAGTGACAGATGGACAGAGAGAAAGCATGATTAAGCCTTGTTTTTTTATATTCTAACACGGTCAGTCATCTTAAATCAGGAGTTGAAATGCAAAACTGACCTTGGATCATTAACTCTGACACTACTACATCTCTGTCTGTATTTCAATGTAAAGCATCTCTTTAATAATACTTCCTGTTGACCCGACCAAGTGATATCTCACCTATGATCATGCTGTGCCCTGTGTCAGCCAGATCAGATGTGGGAGGGGTTCACCAAAACAGCTGATATAACCTAGAGGATTTAGGGAGAAGGGGGAGAGGGATGAAGTGAAGAAGAGAGACTGTTATTGTGTGTGTGTGTGTGTGTGTGTGTGTGTGTGTGTGGTCTCACCTGGTGTCCACACTAAGTGGCTACTGAGTACTTTATGCTGAAAACAGAGACATGAGGACAAACAATAGAAGATAATGTCAATAAAAGATACTGTATGTGACGCAGACACTTATCGGAGTGTGCCTGAAACATTTAAATATAGAGGGCTATGTGTCTCACCACTTGGTTATTGCAAGGCTAACCTCCAGGGAAATCATGACTTGGCAGCAACAGATAGTCCAGTGAAAATGGCTGTGTTTATGTGGTGTAAATCTGAAAATTAGCAGCTGACATCTTAAGGGTTTTTAATTAATGCATGTGAGACAGGTTCCATGTACAACAAGACAGGCAGAGATGGAGAAAAAGAAAAGAGCAGTTTAATTACCTCTGGTTATGGACACTTTTGCCAGCAATAAAGCTTCCCCAGCCTATTTCTCGGACAGTGAACATCTGGCAATATCTACATTTTCGACCACCTGGTCAGCTCGCTCTCTGAAAGTAAAGAAAACAGCTTATTTTTTATACATATGAAAACAATAACTGAGATATGACCGTTCAATCTAAAGCAGCATATGTCATTTGTAGGATACGTCAATACAGCCCAGTGCTGCTTACCTGAGATGCCATCTTCGTAGGTGTCCGCTTTGACTTCCATTGTGTCGGAAAAAAGTTGCTTCCAGAACAATTATTTTTGATTGAAAATAAAAAAGGTTTGACTCTCGAAAAAAGACACAAATATACCTCCATAGCATATAACAATTTGCCTGTGAATAACCACAACTTCATACAAACGTGCTACTGTATGCAGAATTCTTGACGCACATCCGAAGATGCCATATCCTGCCAGCACGCCCACAAGCGATCCACTCAGGAGCAGATTGATGACGCGTGGAAGAGGGAAAGGAATGAGATGGGAACAGCAATTGGTTGCAAGTTGGGGAGGAGGGCTAATAGCTGAATAATAGACTATTCAACCTTTACTAAAGAATAGTCTAATAGCTGAGCTAGGTGTGAACCCCCCCCCCTATCACAAACCAGATTTGTCCTAATGACCAAGGGGTAGTTTGCTTCTCAATGTAATAAAGTAAGGACTTTTCGAATAAGTTACCTTACACGTTATGTTGGCTGACAATTTGTTAGCTACGCTATCCTTACGAACCACATAGCATTTCATTACAGCGGTATGTACCGGTATGTTAGCTAGCTACCTAACGTAGTAGTAGTTATACATCAAACTTGCCAGTATAGTAACTATAGGCTATCTAACTACCCAATGTTTATTGACTTGATTATTCTCGTCATTCTTAGCTTAATGGTATAGGCGTTGTGCTTTCTCAATGGACATTTGTGCGCTTTTGTAAATTCGCTCTGGCTATCTATAGACTGTACAATAGAACGGTTCAAAATTCACCAAAGGCTGAAAAACTATCTGTTTCGCCTGTCTTTGTGTCTGTCTCCACCCCCCTTCAGGTGTCGCCCATCTTCCACATTATCTCCTGTATATTTATACCTGTGTTCTCTGTCTGTTGCCAGTTTTTTTTTGGTGAATCCTACCAGCTTTTTTCCCCCTGCTCCTGCCTGTTTCTTGCTCCTGTTTTCTAATCCTTCCCGGTTTTGACCATTTTGCCTGCCCTGACCCTGACCCTGTCTGCCATCCTGTACCTTACCCCACCTTACTGTATTATTGACCCCTGCCTGCCCTGACCCTGAGAGTGCCTGCCATTCTGAACCATTTGCACCCTCTCTGGATTATTGACCCCTGCCTGCTTTTGACCTGTCGTTTGCCTGCCCCTGTTTAAGGAATAAACATTTGTTTCTTTGACACTGTCTGCATCTGGGTCATACCTTAAACGTGATAATAATATGCTCAACAAACTGTAATTTTTTATTACTTTTCCAAAGCTTTATAAAACATAATAAACTTTGGTGTTCTACCACTAAACCAGGTCTGCTAAACCTACCAGCCCAGGCTGAATATTGAAGCAACACACTGGAAGGGTATCCTACAAAGTTTTTTCTAAAGCTAACCAGCTTCAGCTAGCTTCACATTTCAGCTCAGACTTCATCGTACTACAATGGTGGATATTGCTCGTCCGGCTGCCGCTAACTCTAGCAGGCTTGTAACTGCACGTGCATGTCAACTCTTCACTGACAATGCTGAAACATCAAGTGAGTCAGTGCCACATTTTAATTTGTGCCTAAATCAAATGAAAGAAAATGTTTCTCGCAAATTCAGCAGGCTATGGTGTGAAATAGGCTTTTAGAAGTGCCATCTTTATTTTATTATTTATTGTTAATGCCGTCTTTAGTGTGCTTATCAATGCACAATAACCTTTTTTCCCCCACTCTTATCAATTGTATTTTTTATTAAGTCATACAAGTGTTACATTGCGTTACATTTAAAATGCATTCTGTTGTTAAATGAGTAATGTGATGTATTTTATCATTACTATTTAACAAAAAGCATCTTGATTAATTAAATATTTAATCAGTCGTCTTCCTCAAATGAAGGGGATGATGACGCAATCTTTGCAACAGGGAGGGAATCTGATTTAATTGGTCCTCAACTCGCTGCTCAGTCATTTCATTAGGGTAAGATGCCTTAGTTCTGAAGGTTTCGTTGCCATAGGTGAGACACTTTTGTATGACCGGTTATCCCAAGTTGAACTCAGAGTTGACCAAAGTTACCTTGCTAACTCCTCAAACCTGCTTCGTAGGATACCGCTTGGCATGTGTCATCAACCTTCAACATCAAACCCTAACATTTCCCATAAGTTAGCTAAGGTACAGCCAGCCTTGCTCCCATCTGCTGAGTGTAGCAACTACTGTAGCAGGCTGTGTTGTGTCATCGGTGATGGTAGACCTCAGGAAATCTCAGGACATCCAATCACAAGCACCGAGTACAGAGCAGAGGCAGTTAGCCTCTTCCTTTTCCTCTCCCGCCATTTCTTTCCCTCTGTAACACGTCCTTACTGTGCCACACCAGAGCTGTGTTTGAATACCTATACTAAGTTATTGCATACTAAATACTTAAGGAGTATATACTACATATTATATACTATTAGTTCATTTTAGTATACTGTAAACAAACGTATCCTTTCAGTTGAGCGTACTAGCGCCTCGCCTGTCTACTGGAAGTTGATGCTGTTACTATGCAACATCTTGCTAGCTTGTTAGCTTAACAAATTACTAGCTAGACATTTTACGACTTCGGGTGTGTTCTTAAATTCAATCTGGAGTGCCAGAATGCGCTCAGAGTACGCTCTGGGTGTTCGTAAATTCAGAGCGTTGTCAGATTGCCCACATGTAAATTCAGTGTGTTTCGCTCTTGGATCGTTCAGAGTGCACACTGGATGCTCTGGCCAAGGAGTAGGGTTGATTTGAGCGTTCTGACCTTACAACGGCAGTCATGCACCCAAGCTAACTGGTTAACGTCGGCTAGCTTGCTAGCTACATCCAGACAGAAATTAGAGAACATCTCATTCTAACCAGAGCGTAGGTCACTGTAATTGTGCTGCTGGCAACAATTTTATTTAGCTTTTTTTGCCAACGTTTACTGACACCGGCCATATTCAACGGGTGTTGAGCATTCGTCAATTCATCAGTTATTCTGCGCTCTGGTCTGATACTCTCAGACGAGACGAGAGTGCTCTGAAATTGGAGCAGATAGCCAGAGCAAATTTACAAAAGTACCTGAATGCCCATTAAGAACGCACAATGCCTATACCACTTAGCTAAACTAATAATAACGGGAGTAATCATGTCAATAAATGTTGGGTAGTTAGTTAGATAGCATATAATTAATATACTGGCAAGTTTGATGTGTTAGTAGCCAACTAATGTTAGGTAGCTAGCTAACATACCAATACAGACTTCTGTAAAGATATGCTATGTGGTTCGTAAGGATAGCGTAGCTAACAAATTGTCAGCCAACATAACATGTAACGTAACTTATTTGGAAAGTCATTACTTTATTACATGGCTCAACATTTTCTTTGTCATAGGTAGTTAAAGGCTGCATATTTTCCAGCATTTTCTTCAAAACAATGTGAAGCCACGCCAATTTTCTGAAGAATTGCATTATGGGCCCTAAAAGCACGGAAATAGTGACCACTACTTGAATACTTCATATTTTGGCGAATGTAGTACGACATCAGGGAACTTTTGGCATACTAAATATATCCATACTATGACCAATAAGCATACTATATACTCAATTTACATCACAAATAGTACGGGTGGTGTGGTTAGTATGAGTATTTGAACACAGCTCAGGTTTAAACTAGAGCATTGGGAGCTCTGCACCATTACACAGGTTCTAACAATCCAACTTGAGCTGGCAAATGTGGAAGTGAGCAAACCAACACCATGTAACAGTTCAGCATTGATTTGATCTTTTCTTTAGAGTTCCAAAAAAGACTAGCTCCACTCAAAATGTAGGTTACTGAACAAGACGGACAAACATCACTCAACATTCATCATCAACAGTACATACTTAAAACAAGACAAGGGCAGGAGCAGGTCAGAGGGAAACTTGGCACAAACACAAAATTCTTCTTCAAAAACATATTCAAATTTAGATTTTAAATCACCAAAACCAAGTGCTCCATTCCCTCTTACCTGCTCCTTCCTCTTCAGCTGCTCTAGCTATGTTCGCTACATACTTCATTGCGGAGAGGAAACAAATGTCCATGGGCATGACGTGGCGTTTGGCTGGAGCAAGGAGTTTGGGTAGCCAGGGAACTCTACATCTCCCCCATTACTCATCATGGCCTTGCTAGATACCTTGCTCTCTGCAGTTCAAGCACATTCTGCAATTTTAATTGTCCCAGACAGTTTCAAGGTACATTGCTTCAGTCCATACACATCATTTAAATGAATCCCACAGTCCTTTTTTTTTTACTCACTACAAATTGCCGGGATCAGAAAGATTAAGGGCTATTATTAAACTCACTTTGAATTGGTTCATTTTAGCTTTGCACTCCATATGAGAAAACGTATTGTATTAAATAGTTGCTAATTAATATCTAGATACTGTTATCTGAGAATTGACAGACACATAATGGATGGAATAATATTTTGGCTGATTCTGTTTCTTATAGTTTTCCATCCAGAAATGTTTAACTTGGATATTAACCACACTGAAGAGAATAGCAATAATATTAATTTGATTAGTGAACATTTACTCAGGGTACCTACTTAGCTACCTATGTTTACTTACCTACAGTTTTTATATGTTATAGCTCTCATATTTACTGAAGTAACTTCCTTTAACTGTCTACTTATCCAACGAAAAACAAGTGAACATCTAGTGCACTTGAATTTGCTGCTTGATTGAGAATACTATGGTAGTAATATCTTCATTGAGTAGTCTATTGATTGAATGTACATTACTATTTTTCTGACATTGCCCTGGGAAGATTTCTTATTAAGTGGGAACGGTGATAAATTATATCCAGGAACCAGGGTGAGGAAGTGGGTTGAAGGGATGGGAGGGAGGAGGGCCATGACACTGCTGAATGGACATCAGATCCACATGGATGTGCTGAGTGAAGAGGAAATCTCATTCTGGTCCTGAGAGTGGGATATAGACAAGGAAATTGAGAATAGGGTCTCAGGATCAGAGATGAGCGGTTGACAAAAAAATGCTGTATAAGCTAAATTCTATTCTCATGCTAAACCTAGTCAGTCATAATCTGGTGAATATGTTAAATACATGTTCAACACACTAATTAATTAATTCTTACGAAGTTATTTGTTCCAATGTATCTATTGATAAGGGTCCTACTAATCACCCCATTCAACTGCAAACAACTACAAACAGGTACCTCAAACAACCCCAGAGAACCACAACCAAACAAAAACAACCAAGAACAGGTACCACCCCCCCCCCCCAAAAAAATAACAACAACGTTAAACAACCACAAACAGGTACCCCAAACCACCCCAAACAATCACAAATAACCACAAACAACCAGAAACAGGTACCCCAAATAACCCCGAGAACCACAAACACCCCCAAACAAGTGGTACAGGTGCTCTAACGCCCTGTACCTGAGGGATAATTTGTCACTAGCTCTGGTCCAGGGCATAGCTAGTAGCTAGCTATCTCTGGTCCAGGGTATAGCTAGTGGCTCTGGGCCACACTAGCTCTGGTCCAGGGTGTAGCTAGTAGCTGGCTAGGTCTGCTCCACATTAACTTTGGTCTAGCTCTTGTCTGCACAAGTGTTGGGATTAGTTACTTGAAAAAGTAATACATTACATATTACTCTATCATTAATAAAAGTAAGGCGTTACTTTACAATATTACTTTGTGTGCAAAGTAATGCGTTATATTGCTAGTTATATTACTTTGCATTACTTTCAATAAAAAAAATACATCTAAATCTATTTTTGACTGTCGGAGGGAGCAAGGCTAGCCGTGTGTGTTCTAAAAAAGATAGGCTACTTACTAACTCAGGTGCTAGACTACAAGTGCTGCGGCTATATACAGTATGTGCTGCTTAATTAGCCATAATATACTGTAAGCCATACATCTGTACAGACCTTTTCATACAAAATCTTTATTTCAAGCTGCCAGTTCTGGTTATAAACTACAGGTACATGGACCTATAGAGATGTATAGAGGGCACACTTTCCACTAGATAGGAAGCCTTCTATGTGCTTTGCTATCACAGAAGCAATCAATGGCAAAGATCAGAGTTGCGCAGTGATGCCAACTTAGCAAATTTGTTGCTAGATTTAGCAACTTTTCAGACTACCCTGGCAACTTTCTTTTCAAACAGCACCTAGCAACAAATTTAGCTACTTTAAAAAAATTATTTTGAACTTTTAGCAACTTTTGAAAAGTGACTCAAACGCTAAAATGCACACATTTTCCCTCTAAATGACACAAAAACGATTTTCTCTGTCACACACTCAGTCACAACACACATGCCTGGCTGCAAAAGTGCATTGTGAGTGATGTCAGCAGCAGGCGCTCAGCTCGTGCACAGGCAGCAGCAGGCCAGCAGCAATTTCAGCAGATTACAAATCGTTGTTGGCTGACTGCAGCAGCAGTAGTACGGGTTCGATGAGCCAAACCCAATGAATATAGTTGGTCACGAATGTTTCATCTTGAACAGAACTTACAACATCAATCAACATGTCTCAATCAAAATTGTACAGCCAGAAGTACAGAAAAGAGTGAGAGTCTGTACCTGAACAAATGTCAAATCATATCTTTTGCCGAAATGGCCAGTCAATTTGAGTAACGTTATTGTTTATTCTACGTAATGACGCAGTTTTAGGTTATCATGCAATGACATCACAACGTCATTTATCAACTTTTAGCAACAAATCAACCTGCCTCTAGCAACTTATCCTGAAAATTAGTTGGCAACACTGGAGTTGCGCACTCTATGCATTTCTATGGACAGCAGCTAGCTCCCTCGAGAACTAAATGAAGAAACAAGTTGAGATCGTACCTGGTAGAGATATGATTCAAAAAGTAATGCACGTGTTGTTTGACAACACGTGTTGTTTAACCCCATTACTCATGAAAGTTGCATAACACGTTACCCCAACACTGGTCCGTACTAACTAGCTCTGGTCCAGGGCGGAGCTAGGAGCTAGCTAGCTCTGGTCCAGGGCATATCTAGTAGCTAGCTAGCTCTGATCCGCATTAACTCTGGTCTAGCTCTGGTCCACCACTAACTATTTCTGTTCCAGGGTGTAGCTAGTAGCTCTGGTCTGCACTAGCTTTGGTCCAGGGCATAGCTAGCTATCTACTTAGCTAGTAGGTAGATTGTACTACTGGCTACTAGCTAGCTAGCTACACCTTTTACCAGAGCTATTTAGTGTGGACCAGAGCTAGCTAAATAGTAGCTATGCCCTGGACCAAAGCTAGTACAGACCAGAGCTACTAGCTATGCCCTGGACCAGAGCTAGTTTGTGTGGACCAGAGCTATCTAGTTACTAGCTATGCCCTTCACCAGAGCTAGTACAGACCAGAGATGGTTGTTCTAGGTCCCAAGAAACAAAGAGATCTTCTGTTGAATCTGACAATTAATCTTGATGGTTGTACAGTCGTCTCAAGTAAAACTGTGAAGGACCTCGGCGTTGCTCTGGACCCTGATCTCTCTTTTGAAGAACATATCAAGACTGTTTCAAGGACAGCTTTTTTCCATCTACGTAACATTGCAAAAATCAGAAACTTTCTGTCCAAAAATGATGCAGAAAAATATATCTATGCTTTTGTTACTTCTAGGTTGGACTACTGCAATGCTCTACTTTCCGGCTACTCGGATAAAGCACTAAATAAACTTCAGTTAGTGCTAAATACGGCTGCTAGAATCCTGACTAGAACCAAAAAATTGTATCATATTACTCCAGTGCTAGTCTCCCTACACTGGCTTCCTGTTAAGGAAAGGGTTGATTTCAAGGTTTTACTGCTAACCTACAAAGCATTACATGGGCTTGCTCCTACCTATCTTTCCGATTTGGTCCTTCCGTACATACCTACACGTACGCTACGGTCACAAGACGCAGGCCTCCTAATTGTCCCTAGAATTTCTAAGCAAACAGCTGGAGGCAGGGCTTTCGCCTATAGAGCTCCATTTTTATGGAATGGTCTGCCTACCCATGTGAGAGACGCAGACTCGGTCTCAACCTTTAAGTCTTTACTGAAGACTCATCTCTTCAGTAGGTCCTATGATTGAGTGTAGTCTGGCCCAGGAGTGTGAAGGTGAACGGAAAGGCTCTAGAGCAACGAACCGCCCTTGCTGTCTCTGCCTGGCCGGTTCCCCTCTCTCCACTGGGATTCTCTGCCTCTAACCCTATTACAGGGGCTGAGTCACTGGCTTACTGGTGTTCTTCCATGCCGTCCCTAGGAGGGGTGCGTCACTTGAGTGGGTTGAGTCACTGACGTGGTCTTCCTGTCTGGGTTGGCGTCCCCCCCTTGGGTTGTGCCGTGGCAGAGATCTTTGTGGGCTACACTCGGTCTTGACTCAGGAAGGTAAGCTGGTGGTTGAAGATATCCCTCTAGTGGTGTGGGGGCTGAGCTTTGGCAAAGTGGGTGGGGTTATATCCTGCCTGTTTAGTCCTGTCCGGGGTATCATCGGATGGGGCCACAGTGTCTCCTGACCCCTCCTGTCTCAGCCTCCAGTTTTTATGCTGCAGTAGTTTATGTGTCGGGGGGCTAGGGTCAGTCTGTTATATCTGGAGTATTTCTCCTGTCTTATCCGGTGTCCTGTGTGAATTTAAGTATGCTCTCTCTAATTCTATCCTTCTCTCTTTCTTTCTCTCTCTCGGAGGACTTGAGCCCTAGGACCATGCCTCAGGACTACCTGGCATGATGACTCCTTGCTGTCCCCAGTCCACCTGGCCGTGCTGCTGCTCCAGTTTCAACTGTTCTGCCTGCGGCTATGGAACCCTGACCTGTTCACCGGACGTGCTACCTGTCCCAGACCTGCTGTTTTCAGCACTCTAGATACAGCAGGAGCGGTAGAGATACTCTCAATGATCGGCTATGAAAAGCCAACTGACATTTACTCTTGAGGTGCTGACTTGTTGCACCTTTGACAACTACTGTGATTATTATTATTTGACCATGCTGGTCATTTATGAACATTTGAACATCTTGGCCATGTTCTGTTATAATCTCCACCCGGCACAGCCAGAAGAGGACTGGCCACCCCTCATAGCCTGGTTCCTCTCTAGGTTTCTTCCTAGGTTTTGGCCTTTCTAGGGAGTTTTTCCTAGACACTGTGCTTCTACACCTGCATTACTTGCTGTTTGGGGTTTTAGGCTGGGTTTCTGTACAGCACTTTGAGATATCAGCTGATGTAAGAAGGGCTATATAAATACATTTGATTTGATTTAGTGACCGATTATAGCTCTGGTCCAGGGTGTTAGAGCACTGCATGCCCACATCGGGCGGCAGGTAGCCTAGTGGTTAGAGCGTTGGACTAGTAACCGAAAGGTTGAAAGATCGAATCCCCGAGCTGACAAGATAAAGATCTGTTGTTCTGCCCCTTAATTAACAAGGCAGTTAACCCACAGTTCCTCAGCTGTCATTGAAAATAAGAATTTATTCTTAACTGACTTGCCTAGTTAAATAAAGGTAAAATTAAAAAAATAAATAAACATACCAACTGAGATGCAAAAATACCATCTGAGACGCTTGTGGTTTGCAGACCAGCTGGCCTCAGCGTGCATATTTTGCAGCTGGATGCATCTCGTTGCTTGGGGTTGTTCAAATCGAAGTTTATTTGTCACGTGCGCCGAATACAACAGTGAAATGCTTACTTACAGGCTCTAACCAATAGTGCAAAAAAGGTATTAGGTGAACAATAGGCAAGTAAAGAAATAAAACAAGAGTAAAAAGACAGGCTATATACAGTAGCGAGGCTATAAACGTAGCGAGGCTACACACAGACACCGGTTAGTCAGGCTGATTGAGGTAGTATGTACATGTAGATATGGTTAAAGTGACTATGCATATATGAAGAACAGAGAGTAGCAGTAGCGTAAAAGAGGGGTTGGCGGGTGGTGGGACACAATGCAGATAGCCCGGTTAGCCAAAGTGCGGGAGCACTGGTAGATCGGCCCAATTTAGCTAGTATGTAAATTAATGTATAGTTAAAGTGACTATGCATATATGATAAACAGAGAGTAGCAGTGTAAAAAGAGTGGTTGGGGGGGGCACACAATGCAAATAGTCCGGGTAGCCATTTGATTACCTGTTCAGGAGTCTTATGGCTTGGGGTTAAAAACTGTTGAGAAGCCTTTTTGTCCTAGACTTTGCATTCCGGTACTGCTTGCCATGCGGTAGTAGAGAGAACAGCCTATGACTGGGGTTGCTGGGGTCTTTGATAATTTTTAGGGCCTTCCTCTGACACCGCCTGGTGTAGAGGTCCTGGATGGCAGGCAGCTTAGCCCCAGTGATGTACTGGGCCGTACACACTACCCTCTGTAGTGCCTTGCGGTAGAGGCCGAGCAATTGCCGTACCAGGCAGTGATGCATACAGTCTGGATGCTCTCGATGTTGCAGCTGTAGAACCTTTTGAGGATCCCAGGACTCATGACAAATCTTTTTAGTTTCCTCTGGGGGAGAACAGGCTTTGTCGTGCCGTCTTCACGACTGTCTTGGTGTGTTTGGACCATTCTAGTTTGTTGTTGATGTGGACACCAAGGAACTTGACGCTCTCAACCTGCTCCACTACAGCCCCGTCGATGAGAATGGGGGCGTGCTCGGTCCTCCTTTCCTGTAGTCCACAAACATCTCCTTAGTCTTGGTTACGTTGAGGGATAGGTTGTTATTCTGGCACCACCCGGCCAGGTCTCTAACCTCCTCCCTATAGGTTGTCTCGTCGTTGTCGGTGATCAGGCCTACCACTGTTGTGTCCTCTGCAAACTTAATGATGGTGTTGGAGTCGTGCCTGGCCATGCAGTCGTGGGTGAACAGGGAGTACAGGAGGGGACTGAGCATGCACCCCTGGGGAGCTCCAGTGTTGAGGATCAGTGTGACAGATGTGTTGCTACCTACTCTCACCACCTGGGGGCGGCCCGTCAGGATGTCCAGGATCCAGTTGCAGAGGGAGGTGTTTAGTCCCAGGATCCTTAGCTTAGTGATGAACTTTGAGGGTACTATGGTGTTGAACGCTGAGCTGTAGTCAATGAATAGCATTCTCACATAAGTGTTCCTTTTGTCCAGGTGGGAAAGGGCAGTGTAGAGTGCAATAGAGATTGCATCATCTGTGTATCTGTTTGGGCGGTATGCAAATTTGAGTGGGTCTAGTGTTTCTGGGATAATGGTGTTGGTGTTAGCCATTACCAACCTTTCAAAGAGCTTCAGGGCTACAAACATGAGTGCTACGGGTCTGTAGTCATTTAGACAGGTTGCCTTTGTGTTCTTGGGCACAGGGACTGTGGTGGTCTGCTTGAAACATGTTGGTATTACAGACTCAATCAGGGACATGTTGAAAATGTCAGTGAAGACACCTGCCAGTTGGTCAGCCCCTGCCCGCAGCACACGTCCTGGTAATCCGTCTGGCCCCGCAGCCTTGTGTATGTTGACCTGTTTAAAGGTCTTACTCACATCGGCTACGGAGAGCATGATCACACAGTCGTGATGCTCTCATGCATACCTCAGTGTTGCTTGCTTCAAAGCGAGCATAAAAATTATTTAGCTCGTCTGGTAGGCTCGTGTCACTGGGCAGCTGACGGCTGTGCTTCCCTTTGTAGTCTCTAATAGTTTACAAGCCCTGCCACATAAGATGAGCATCGCAGCCGGTGTAGTATGATTCAATCTTAGCCCTGTATTGACGCTTTGCCTGTTTAATGGTTCGTCGCAGGATTTCTTGTAAGCTTCCAGGTTAGAGTCCCACACCTTCAAAGTGGCAGCTCTACCCTTTAGCTCAGTGTGAATGTTGCCTGTAATCCATGGCTTCTGGTTGGGGTATGTACATTCAGTCACTGTGGGGACAACGTCCTCGATGCACTTATTGATAAAGCCAGTGACTGATGTGGTGTACTCCTCAATGCCATCGAAAGAATCCTAGAACATGTTCCAGCCTGTGATAGCAAAACAGTCCTGTAGTTTAGCATCTGCTTCATCTGACCATTTTTTTATAGACCTAGTCACTGGTGCTTCCTGCCTTAATTTTTGCTTGTAAGCAGGAATCAGGAGGATAGAGTTGTGGTCGGATTTACCAAATGGAGGGCAAGGGAGAGCTTTGTACGCATCTCTGTGTGTGGAGTACAGGTGATCTAGAATTGTTTTTCCTCTGGTTGCACATTTAACATGTTGATAGAAATTAGGCAGAACTGATTTCAGTTTCCCTGCATTAAAGTCTCCAGCCAGTAAGAGCGCCGCCTCTGGGTGAATGGTTTCCTGTTTGTTTATTTCCTTATAGAACTGACTGAGTGCAGTCTTAGTGCCAGCATCTGTTTGTGGTGGTAGATAAACAGCCACGAAAAGTATAGCTGAAAACTCTTTAGGCAAGTAGTGTGGCCTGCAATTTATCACAATATACTCTACTTCAGGCGAGCAAAATCTAGAGACTTCCTTAGCTGTTGTTTACAAATATGCACAGACCCCCCCCCCCCCCCGTCTTACCAGAGTGTGCTGTTCTATCTTGCCAGTGCAGCGTATATCCCACTAGCTGAATATCCATGTTGTCATTCAGCCACGATTCCGTGAAACATAGGATATTACAGTTTTTGATGTCTCGTTGGTAGGATATTCGTGATCGTACCTCATCTAACTTATTGTCCAATGATTGCACGTTGGCGAGTAGTATTGACGGTAACGGCAACTTTCCCACTCGCCTTCTCCGGGTCCTGACAAGGCATCTGGCTCTTTGTCCTCTGTACCTGTGTCGCTTCCTCTTGCAAATATCGGGGATGTCGGCCCTGTGCGGTGTTTGGAGATTGTCCTGTGTTGTAGAAAAAATCTTTGTCTAATCCGAGGTGAGTGATCGCTGTCCAGATATCCAGAAGCTCTTTTTTTGCCGTAAGATACGGTTGCAGAAACATTATGTACAAAATAAGTTACAAATAACGTGAAAAAACCCACATAATAGCAGAATTGGTTGGGCGCCCGTAAAACTGCTGCCATTTCTTCCGGCGCCATTTTAATATTTGGGGTACTTTTGAGTTCTTTTGGGTTCCTGTTTGGGGTTGTTTAGGGTTTTATTAGGGGTTGTTTGTGGTTGTTTGGGGTACCCGTTTGTGGTTGTTTTTGCTACCTGTTTGTGTTTTTTGGGGGTTGGTTTGGGTTGCTTGGCGTTCCTGTTTGGGGATGTTTGTTGTGGTTTGGGGTTGTTTGTGGTTGCTTGGGGTTGTTTGGGATACCTGTTTGGTGTTGTTTGAGGTACCAGTTTGTGGTTGTTTGGGGTTGTTTTTGCTATCTGTTTGTGTTTTTTGGGGGTTGGTTTGGGTTGCTTGGCGTACCTGTTTGGGGATGTTTGTTGTTGTTTGTGGTTGCTTGGGGTTGTTTGGGATACCTGTATGGTGTTTGGTGTTGTTTTGAGGTACCTGTTTGTGGTGATTAGTATGATCCATTGATAATGCTATTGACTATTTACATCACTATTCCCCTAATACCTTACCTTGAATAAATGATTCGTGGATATACAGTATCTTCATGCAACATCATTTTATAATGTTATGTCAGTGGCAATCATATATTATATCCACATGTCTGTCTGAGTGCTATCCTATGACTGTAATAATGTAGGTGGTGTATTATTTATGTGGCTAGCGGCTTTTAACCCAGTTAGAATGCAATCAGCAGGATTATTGACGATTGTAGGGAGGCCTGAGACACTTCTATTCCCAGTGTCAATAACGTAAGTAGCAGGGATCTCTCCAAGAGCGGGCGTACATGTTCATTAAGGCGTTAAAGATGCCTCGGCAGCCATTATGCCTGGCTGCTTCTCAAATAGCACCTCATTCCCTACATAGTGTACTACTTTTGACCAGAGCTCTATGGGCCCTGGTCAAAAGAAATGCACTGTAGAGGGAATAGGGTGCCATTTGGGACGCAACCCCTGACTGAGATGGGTAGAGCAGGAAATCATAGCAGCTCCCCTCCAATCCACTTACCCAGCGAGCGGAGAAATGCCAGATAATAATGTAATGAATCAGAAAATATGCAATTCTGCTACATCTATCAGGCCAGTCTGTCTATATGTGGGAGGGTGCAATGGCTAATTCACATTAGATTGGAGAATCAATCAACACACCACAGCAATTCATCCCGCTGTTGTCGCGTTCCAGTGGCCAACGTACATTCATGTTTAACATTTAGGGTCAGATCCATCATGAGGTGTTTAGATATCACAGGGCCAGGTGGAGGAGTCTCTCTCTCCCTTCTCTCTCCAGCTCTCTCATACTCACAGTTGCTCTAGCTGAAAAGGAGCTATCAAAAGACAGCGAAACACACTAAGGGTTCTTGGAGTCACTATGGTTCCACATAGAACCATCAACCTCACCAAAGAACTCTTGATTAACCATTTTTTCTTAGTGTGTATACATATAGAGTTTAGCAAAGCATCCTCCTTGTTGGCACCAACCATCCCATAACAATAACATTCTAATTTGCATTCTAACTAGAATGTGTTGAGGAACTTTCTTTGCCAAGATGCCTGTCATTAAAACTCTGAATCTAAACTGAGTTTTACTTGTATACTGTAGCTTGTTTATCTGTGGCTCTGGTTCTATCCAGAGTCTGATTTTGTGGTTCAATCCAAATCTCTGAGTACCTTCAGTACAGTTTGGTGATCAATAGTAGCACCCTGATACCAAATGAATCCATTCACAGTCATGGAAAGGTTAAAGAAAGCCATGATATCTGTATCGAGACGAACACATTATATTCCTATCCAGGAAACACATATGATGCTATTTCACCCTACATTTTACATTTTAGTCATTTAGCAGACGCTCTTATCCAGAGCGACTTACAGTAGTGAATGCATACATTTCATACCTTTTTTTTTTTTTGTCATACTTGGCCCCCCGTGGGAAACAAACCCACAACTCTGGTGTTGCAAACACCATGCTCTACCAACTGAGCTACGGGGAAGGCTAAGAATGAATAGCAGATGTAAAGTTTCATTAATAAAGTGGTTTGAAATCCTCTCTATAATGTGAGCTCAATTTGTCATGTTTTGAAACCTGCAATAACGGTAGTGATAGTGAAGGAAGGGTGGGAGCCAATGTTATGAGTAATGCATCCTCTATTCCTGTAGGTTATAGGACACATTCTCCCAGCCAGGCATCCTATAACTATTCTCTAGTCCCCATAGGGACTCATGCACAGACACACACATACACACAGGCATACACACAGAAGCGTGTAAACACACACACACACACACACCATATCTAGTAACAATGGACATAGCCTTAATGCAGGGGCTGAACATGATTAGAGGAGAGAGGCTAACAGGCAATGGTGTCAAGGTCAAATTAAGTCAAACTGCACTGAAGTGTGGTCACCAACTTTCATAGAAGGGGACATAGAGGGTTTATGTCAATGTCAAGTAAGCCTATCTCAGCCAGCAATGTCTCTAATGCTCTCAAATACTCTATTGGTATTCATACGGATTGCAACTTGATTGAATTCTGTAAAAAATAAAATCATTTAATATATTTTCGTTAAATGGGATAAAAAGCTGTCAATGT
This sequence comes from Salmo trutta, assembly GCF_901001165.1. Lineage (NCBI taxonomy): Eukaryota > Metazoa > Chordata > Actinopteri > Salmoniformes > Salmonidae > Salmo > Salmo trutta. The sequence goes on along the minus strand of NC_042989.1, from coordinate 7,421,578 downwards.
CATGTTGCTTTGATCTGTGAATATTCTCCGTATTTTATCTCAGTGGATGGTTGCATTTCAGCTAGACCAGACGTGTCCTTGATTATGATAATTGTCTGAGCATGTTTTTGATTGTCGCACATGATTATTGACAGCGATTAAAAAATCACAGTCCTGTGGTGCTTGTAAAGTAAAGAAACTCAAATTTTCATCTCCCGGGAAACCATCTGTTGGTCTGGAAAGCCCCGTTACTCCAGAATATCTCTGTTTTAGCACTTAATCAATTCTAGTAGATGCAATGACAACCCAAGACAACATTTAATACAGATTTTATATTTTCTGCCCATGTTTGCACCTTCTTATTTGCTCAGAACAGAAGAGGCAGTCTATCTCAGGCCAAACCATTAGGGCTGGGGATCATTTTTCATAATCCAGTGGAACCCCTTAGATCAATACTCTCCTGTGTGTGTGTGTGTGTGTGTGTGTGTGTGTGTGTGTGTGTGTGTGTGTGCACGTGCATGCCAGGGTATGAGGAAGAGAGTGTGTGTATGGGTGAGCGTGGCTGTGTCTGAGGGGAAATAGAGAGTGTGTTTGTGTGTGTGTGTGTGTGTGTGTGTGTGCTGGGGTGTGAGGAAGAGAGTGTATGTGTGTGGGAGTATGTGGGGGAAATAGATTGTGTGTGTTTACTTGATAATTATATCTCTGGCGAGTTGGGAGACCATCATTCAGGTGTCCCTCACTCAGTAGAAAGTGTACCCAGTGTTAGTGTGTGTACAAGTCAGTGTGTGTGCCTGTGTCTGTGTGTTTAATTGAATGGAAGCTGACCATGGTAATGACCATGAGGCATGGAGTCCAAATGTTCCTGGAAGCTTGGGACCAATATATCCAGCAACTGCAGCAGGGCATTAAACACTGAGTTCAGGGGTAGTCCACTACTATTGTTTTCTGCTTATTGACTTAACCTATTTAGCTTTTAGTCAGTTACTAGATTGAACCTATGCCAAGGATGGTGTTCCCTCATTTCTTTCCCAGCTGGCTAGAAATCACAAGCTAAGCCACAGCAGGCAGGAGAAACACCAAGTATGCATCCCAAATGGCACATTTATTGCCTATAGAGTGCACTACTTTTGACCAGAGCCCTGGTTAAATGTAGTGACTATTTATGTATATAAACATAATAATTGTCACATACACCAGATAAGTGCAGTGATATGTGTTGTTATACGGTGCCATTTGTGACGCAGCTTCAGACACCCCAGCCATTTTGAAATCTCTGCAGTGATTTGCACACTAAGGAAGTAAATCTCTTCAACTGAACAGTCCCTCTTCCAAGGGAACTTATCGCAATGTATGTTCAATCAATCCTGTCTTCCTCCACCATCCTTCCCCATCCCTTTGCATCTTCTCTGTACCAATCGTGAGGAAAGCACCGTCAATGCACTGTCAACTATGTTCTCTCACCGTGCAGTGACTTTCTGGTACTAAGACAGTGTTTGTATCCAAAATGGCACCCTATTTCCCACATAGTACATACTGTTGACCAGAGTCCTACAGTAGTGCATTATATAGGGAATAGGGTGTCTGTTGGGATGCAACCTCAGTGTCACCCGTGTGATGTCCCACCCTGCAGTGACCCTCTGGTACTGAGAGGATCAGGCTGTCAGTTTAACAGTGGCCTGACTATTAGTTGCCTGGCCAGCACAGTTACTGTAATTGTTCAGGGATGACAATGGACAACCAATGGCATGATCACTTAAAATACAGAGTCGATAGGCTACTGAGTCCAAGATTAAACTTCAATGTTGTCACGGCTTTCTGAAGGATCGGACCAAAACGCAGCGTGTTCGTAGTTCCACATCTGTTTATTAATCGTGAAACTAAATGCAATACACCAACCACTTTAAATAACAAAACAACAAAAGCCGTAACGCAGAGCAGGCAAACACTTCTCAAAAATTAACAACCCACAAAATACAAAAGGAAAACCCCCTAAATAAATATGATCTCCAACAAAACCCAACAAAAACAACCCCAAACACAAAGGGAGGGTAGGGAGAGTGAAAAAGAATATGGCGGCTCTCGTGCTACACCCAGAACCTTCCTCTCCCTCCGATCCTCCAGCAACGGAGGTGGCTCCAGCTCAGGGCGTAACTCCCGTTCCGCCCACAGATCCCTCCGCTTCTGTACCACCGACCTGTGGATCATTAGAGGAATTGGACTGTAGATCAATACCGGAGGCTTTGCGCTGCCGACCACCGCTGGAGGTTCCGACCTACAGGCCGCCGCTGAAGGCTCCGGGCTGCGGACCGCCGCTGAAGGTTCCGGGCTGCGGACCGCCGCTGGAGGCTCCGAGTTGCGGACCGCCGCTGGAGGCTCCGGGTTGCGGACCGCCGCTGGAGGCTCCGGGCTGCGGACCGCCGCTGGAGGCTCCGGACTGGGGAGCGTCGCTGGAGGCCCCGGACTGGGGAGCGTCGCTGGAGGTCTGGTGTGTGGAACTGGCCTAGGTGGCGCCAGACTGGTGACGCGCACCTCAGAACCAGTGCAGGGAGCAGGAACAGGACACTCCAGACTGGGCATGCGCACTGGAGGTCTGATGCGTGGAACTGGCCTAGGTGGCGCCAGACCGGTAGCACGCACCTCAGGGCGAGTGCGGGGAGGAGGCACAGGACGTACCGGATGATGGAGGCGAACTGGAGACCGGGCATGCTGAGCAGGCCTACTCCTTCCTGGCTCAATGACCATCTTCACCCTACACCGGTGAGGAGCTTGCACCGACCGCACCGGGCTGTGAGTGCGCATCACACCGTAACCCATTGCTCGCTCCTCAGCATGCCCGCTCCGCAGTTCCCTTAACGCCAGTACCTCTCTCCGGAATCTTGCGTCGAGCTCCGCGCTTGACTCCCTGACTGGCTCCGGTTTACTCCACGGCTCTCCGATAAGCCCGGGAAGTTAGATCAGGGTTCCCCCTGACATCGACAAACTCCCCGTATGCCCCCCCCAAAAAAATTGGGGGCTGCCTCTCCACCTTGCTTCTTGGAGGATATAGCGCCTCATAGTATCTTCGCTCCCTCTTTGCTTCTTCTATTTCCTCCCTCGGGCGACAATACTCCCCAGCCTGGCTCCAGGGTCCTTTCCCCTCCAGGATTTCCTCCCACGTCCATGACTCCAGATACTTCCTCCCACGCTGCTTAGTCCTTTTTTGGTGGGTTGTTCTGTCACGGCTTTCTGAAGGATCGGACCAAAACGCAGCGTGTTCGTAGTTCCACATCTGTTTATTAATCGTGAAACTAAATGCAATACACCAACCACTTTAAATAACAAAACAACAAAATCGTAACGCAGAGCAGGCAAACACTTCTCAAAAATTAACAACCCACAAAATACAAAAGGAAAACCCCCTACATAAATATGATCTCCAATTAGAGACAACTAGAACCGGCTGCCTCTAATTGGAGATTATCCCAATAACCCCCAACATAGAAATAGAAATCCCACATAGAAACAGAAAGCAAGAAAACCACCCAAAACACCCCCTGTCACGCCCTGACCACTCTACTATAGAAAATGACCCCTTACAAGGGTCAGGACGTGACAAATGTGCTATTCCAATGTGCTAGTATTCATCGGTATTTTAGATATTTGTTCTGTGGTTGTGGAAATAGAAATACAGAAATATAGAAAGTATAGCTCATTGGATTGCTATTTGATTGTTATACAACCAACTTACTCACACCAAGTAATATGATCCGATTGCGATCTAGATTATTTTCATTAAAATAGTAGTCAACTTGTCCTCGTCAATCTGTCGTGTGACTAACAAACAGAAAATACATCTTAAAACTTAAAGCAATGGTCCTTGAAAACACTCACTCTAAGCGCACACTCTGTAAGCATAGCAAACATGATTGCATGCTCTGTGATTTAAAAAAGAATACAGTGGATCAATTATAATTATACCATGGAAATGGAGAATATAAAACCTCAACTGATAGTTGCTCCCAGGCATTTATGACTGAATAATGAGGACCATGCAGCATAGCCACTGCATGCACTGTCTGAGCTTCTGTTGGTCCAGAAACTAGTCCTTGACATGATAACGTTCAGACCATAAACAAACCTAAGCAAGCAATGCAGGGGATTAATCAAGGACATAAATCAGTGAGGGGGGGTACACTTTTGGGGGTTTCTTGCATTGGAATTATATTGAATTCTGCTTATATCACACAATAGACAACGTTCAAATGCAGACTCCGAGACCATTGAGTGCATTTGAAGTGACAGTTAGGCTACAGATTTCCCTCCAATCTCCATTGTGCTGTATCAGTACAATGGACAGCACCCTACATACTAGAGCAAGGCTGTTTTGGTGATGAATATAGGCTACAAAACAGATAGGCTGTTTGTAAAAGGGGAATTACCCTATGTGAATGCAGCCATACACACGGCTGTTTTACCAAAATAATGTCAACTAAATGCTGAAAGTAGTGGCCTAGTTATTCATGCACCCAAACAAAAATACTGAATAACAGTTTAGCTTAGAATACCGACACAACTGCGAATGTGACCAGAACAAAACAGTTGTACCAAGTAGTGGACCTAGTAAATATAATATTGATAAAGGCATGACACAATCTATATTTAGGCTAGTTACATTAACAGTAAACAAACACAACAAATAAAAGGCGAATATACATCCAAATAACCTAAGAATAGCCTACAGTCTACTACAGTGAGATGCAGTCATGCACAGCTGTCTTGCCAAATAAATTGGCTTATAGGCACGCTTCAAACTCTAGGACAATTTGACTACTATTTTAATGAAAATAATCTAGATCGCAAATGGATCATGTTACTTGGTATGAGTAAAATACGTATCTGTTTAGTTGGTTGTATATCAATTAAATAGCATTCCAATGTGCTATACTTTCTATATTTCTACTACCACAACCACAGAACAAATATCTAAAATACAAGTAAATACTAGCACATTGGAATAGCACATTGAAGTTTAATCTTGGAATTTGTAGCCTATCGACTCTGTATTTTAAGTGATCATGCCATTGGTTGTCCATTGTCATCCCTGTACAATTACAGTAACTGTGCTGGCCAGGCAACTAATAGCCAGGCCACTGTTAAACTGACAGCCTGAATCTCTCAGACCCAGAGGGTCACTGCAGGGTGGGACATCACACGGGTGACACTGAGGATGCATCCCAACTGACAGCCTATTCCCTATATAATGCACTACTGTAGGACTCTGGTCAACAGTATGTGATATGTAGGAAATAGGGTGCCACTTGGGATACAAACACTGTCTTAGTACCAGAAGGTCACTGCACGGTGAGACAGAACATAGTTGACAGTGCATTGACGGTGCTTCCCTCACAACTGGTACAGAGAAGATGCAAAGGGATGGGGAAGGATGGTGGAGGAAGACAGGATTGATTGAACATATATTGCGATAAGTTCCCTTGGAAGAGGGACTGTTCAGTGGAAGATATTTACCTCCTTAGTGTGCAAATCACTGCAGAGATTTCAAAATGGCTGGGGTGCCTAAAGCTGCGCAGCGGAGATACAGAGTTTGTGCCAACCTGTCACTCAATCATTTGAACTTTTTTGCTATTTTTATAAAGGGACATAAAACTAAAACTGAGGGGGCTAAGCCCCCTTTTCCCCCCTCGTGGATCTGGGCCCGACACTCACTAAGGGCTGAAACCTTACTTGAGATATGCATGAAGAACTCAAACTTCTGTGGAAATTATTCCATTAACAGCAATGCATGATTTACAAAAGCTAGAGAAAGTTCACATTCATCCCTCAATGTCTCCTCCACACTGGGCCCGTGGCAGACCTGGACAAAGTACCACACATATAGTATAAGTCCACTACCTTCAAATCTGTCCTCAATATGAACGTATCTCACTCACAGACACTGATCTCCCCAGAGAGGGAGCATTTATTTACTTTTATAGATGACCACAGAACTGAAGGCCACGGAAGTGTGAATTTAAAGGCTGATTACTGTCTCCACCGGCACACCAGGAACATAGGTTAGAGATAATTCAGATAGGTATACTGTTTATAGGCCTCATTTATTCCTCTGCTCTCAGAGGAGTCACAGGAGAATGTGTACACACACACACTACAGTATACTGTGTACACATGTAAAGGACGTCATGCTGCTTGCTTAGCGAGTACCAATTCTTCCAGATTCAGCCCATACCTGGCACAAACTCAGGACCTCTGCCTTGCTAGCACACATGACCGCCCTCCTGAAGCATCTTACCAGTCAGCGCCACGTGAAAAGCTAGCTATTCGCCGGTGCAAGACGTGACACTTCAGGCTGAGGAGTACATTTCACACATCCCCATGTGCTACACACACAAAGACTCACAGCACAAGACTAATGAGGAAAACAGCCGAGCCATGACCTGGATCGGTACCGGATCATGTAATTGCAGCCATCAGTAGAAAAGGTGGCAAAGAGCCAAAGTGGACTACAAGTCTGTCTGATCTTCAGTGCGGGCAGAGCTTGGCTAAAGTATAAATGACCTTTCACTAGACTAGAGACTCGTTAAAAATAGATGCTAGAATAGAAGCTTCATGAAATGGAATGTCGGAGGTTGACAAAATGTCTGAGGATGAGGGATGCAACTTACTCCAGTAACGTATATCATTTTGGAATGTTAGCGATATAAAAGCTATCCCTCAATGTTCCACATCCCCTAAACAAGCGATTTGATATGGGACACAATACATTTTGTGACAAACAAATTGCAGTATCATCACCACAGAATTTGTTCTCAAGGGTAACATTCAGTGTTTGACTTTTTTATTTATTATCCAGCCTACACGTGTCCCTTCCAAATTAGGGCCCAACTTTTGTGAGAGCTGAGGACACATTTTGGTAGAAAATAACTCAAAGCATCGATGATATACTCTCTACATAATTTGTGTATTTCTCCCAGAGAAGACCGTAGCATCACAGATAAAAATGTCTTACGTGATAAAGAGATGCGATAAGACTGATAAAGCAACAAGATACAAATAAATAATCAAATACAAGGCAATCGTTTTTTCAACAACAATTCAATGTCAATTGAATGTATTTACATTACACTTTTGTGCAAAAACACATGGATTCAAAAGACTTTACATTATGAGCTGATCATTTCAAGGCACATATAATATATTACCATAACATTATTTTTTGCTGAACAAAAACTGAAATAGCTGCTTAGTATCCAACTATCTTGACAGATGTGCTTGTTGATCTTTCATTCTCAACTATACAATGTACAGTTTCCTTATGCTTTAATTTTAGTTTTTGGAAAGCATACAATGCAAACTTATGACCTGTGCATGATTTGCAGAGTCAAGTCCATGAGAAAACAAATCTGTTTTTGAACAGCTTGGGAAACAATCAAAAGGTTCAACAAAGTTCATAACTACAGTAGCCTACTACCATTTCATGAACAGTATTTCCAAGTTGTGGTGATTGACCACTGGCCAAGAACATAACAGAGTGTTGTTACTGAAAGAAATACTTGAATCAGAGGCCGCATGTATCAAGCATCTCAGAATAGGAGTGCTGATCTAGGATCAGTGTAGCCTTTTGTATAAGATGACAGAGGGGGACATGATCCTAGAACAGCACATCTAATCTGAGACACTATATGTATACCAGCCCTGGAATCCATGCAGCCATTTGACCAACACTTCTCAACACTGTGTTCATAGAAATGTGTCTTTGTTATGTAGATGAAATGATGAAAGAGAGACACTCACTGCAGTATTACTTACATAGGCAGAACTACTATTCAGTAGTCAGCAATGTCCAAGCAAATAAAAAGATAAAGAATCATGAATGAATCATTGACAATCATGAAAGATTCTGCCCTCTTGTGGTACATTTGCATGAACAGATTCTCTCCCTCTTTCCCTCTCTCTTCCCCTCCCCTTCCTCCCTCCTTCCCATACTCTCTCCCATTCTCTCTCAAATCCTTACTGTGAGAAAATATTTATCTCCAAAGATCATTTCCTGAATGGTTGGTTCTCTCTGTCACATTGAGTTGCCACATCAAGTCTCTGACATAAACCCTATTTGTTTTAATTTCCATTGCCAAAACATGGGATGTAGCTATATCTGTTATGGACATTGTGCATGTTAGACTCATTACTGGCTAGGCTATTTTTATAGGAATGAGTAGACCGTCTGACTATCATATGACTTCCACATGGCCCAATCTTTATGGAGCTCAAAATATAAGATGATGAGAGAAAGCTCTGATTGTAAAGAACTGGCTGCACAGAACCGAGTAACACAACTTTGAGAAATCAATAACTTATAAATCAATTAGCATTTTTTTACTAAGGGAATATAAAAGTTAGCTGAATTCAACATTATAGTCCAGCCGGTGTATAAATTACATTGCAGACACAGAGGTCTTTGAAATATACTGTTCAGTGTACTGTATGTAGTTAAGTGTATTTGTTAATACAAAGGGGGTTCTATAACACTCTGCTATGCAAAACCATCATGTACGGCAAAAGTCTGCGTCTGCTTGAACATTGTTCTTGCAGTATACTGTGCTATTGCTTCCCAGAGGGCAGTCTCTGAAGCCAATGCCCCCATTAGGGGTATAAATGGGCTGTATGCGGTAGTCTCCCTTGAGGAGCTGCTCGTTGTTCAGGGACGCTATCTGGAAGCTGGTCTCAGTCATTTCCAGTATAGAGTTATCCTTTTTGGTTCCTGCCTCGCAGTAGTCGTCTTTTCTCCTGCCCTTATTGTATTTCCACTTGGCCGAGGACGACCGACCCTTCTTGTGCATGTGCCAGCAGAATATGCTAAGGAGAAGCACCAGAACTACGATCACGGCCCCTCCGATAAGGCCAGCCAGAAGAAAGGGGGAACTGGGGTCCTGCTGGGTGGCCTGCTCCGGCCCCGGTGGCCCTGTATTATTACCTAGGCCATAGGAGACCGGCTTAGTCACAGCCTCTGAACACACTGTATCATCCTTGGGCCGGTAGTTATTGAACGCATCCAACGGGATGACACAGATCCGGTAGGTGGACTTAGGCTTGAGGTTGACCAACCGTATGCCCCGGTGCTCCCCTCCCACCATCCTCTCCCTCACTGTGTCTCCCGACAGGCTGGGACCCATCTTGGCCCAGGTGACCTTGTAGGCTGTGACAGGAAAGGAGGCCACCCAGCTGACGTGGATGGCTGAACCATTGAGTATGGTGAACTTGATCTGCAGGGTCTCCCGCTCAGGGACCAGGGGCGGCAGGTTAGTCCTCTGTTCCCCATCTCTGGGAGGGGAGGAGGGGACGAGAGGGGGGTGATGTGTGGGTGAGAACGGGAGCCTGGATGGGGGAGAGAGAGACTCCGTGTCTGAGGGGTAGCCTGTGGAGGAGGGAGGGAAGCGGGTGGTGAGGCCTTTCGAGGTGGGGGGCAAGTGGGTGGGCGGCAGGGCAGCCGTGGTGCTGCGAGGGCACTGGATAAGCTCGGTGTTCAGCTCTCTGATTACCATGCCCCGGACAGTTTCGGGCTTCTGGCACATGAAGCCGCGCACATTGAGGGAGACTGGCAGAGACTTTAACCACAGTATGACCCAGTTAATGCTGCAGTCACACAGCCAAAGGTTGTTTCGAACAGTGAGCTGTCTGAGGCTGACGAGGCCATCAAAGACCCCCTCTGTCAGGGACTGCAGCTGGTTGTTGGAAATATCTAGCCTCTCCAGCTTTCTCAGCCCCGCGAAGGCCGTCACAGGGATCTCATTCATCTGATTATCCTGAAAGTTCAGCTTCACCAGAACGTCCCCCGGGAGCAGCGGGGGCGGGTAGGTAAGGGAGTTCCGCGCCAGAGACAGCTCCCGTAGTGTCACCAGGTCCTGGAAGGTTCCAGGGGCCACGCCCTCGTCTGTCAGCAGGTTCCCGTCCAGCAGGAGGCGCTCTAACCTCGTCACATTCCTGAGCGCCTCCTCGGTGATCACTGCAATCCGGTTCTCGTCCAATCGCAACTCTTTGAGGTCCTCAGGGAGACCAATAGGGACACTGCTCAGGTGGTTCTTGGTGAGGAAGAGCATCTTGAGGCTGACGGCCTCCCTGAATGCCCCTTCTTCCACCCCAACTGTGGAGATGGAGTTATCGTCCAGGTGGAGCTCCTCCAACCACAGCAGCTGAGCCAGCGCGGCCCTTGAGATGGTTTGGATGTTGTTCTCCTGAAGGTGCAGTACCCGTACGTTCTTGGGCAGGTTGATGGGAAACTCGTCCAGCTGGTTACCATAGAGATAGACAGTCTCCACGGAGGCGACGTTGTGAAGCTCCGAGGGGAAGCCGGCATTGTTGATCTGGTTGTTGTGGAGGTAGAGGGTCTTGTAGCCCTCTCCAATCCCTAGAGGCACCGAGGTCAGGCTCCTCTCGTTGCAGTAAACAAAGGTCCTGTCACAGCGGCACTCCTCTGGGCAGCTTGAGCCGGACGCCTGAGAGAACTGCATGTGCAGGCCCAGCAGTATGGGTATCCATGGCCGGAGGAAAGAGGCCCAGTCCTTATTCCAAACACGCAATGGATGTAGCTCCATTATAAAAGATAGGTCAGAACTGACCGAGATGTCGTTAAAAGAACGACAAATGACAATCACAACAACCAGTAGCAAAAAAGAAAAAAAAGAACAAAAATAGTAAAAATCCACCAGAATAAAAAAGTTCTGTAACCAGCTGTGAATGCTTAGTTCGCTGCTCCAGCAGTAAGCAGTGGTGGAGCGGCAGCAGCAGCAGTGCTGGAGGAGGCCTCTGGTGGTAATTCCTCCGTAATTGCCTGTCCTAAGCGTCCCAACACAAGAGCAATGGTCTCATTAAGCAATGTGCCTCCTTCACCGGCCGCCATCCACACTCACTAGCTCGCTACGGGGATGATAGCAAAGCTCATCACATTTTCACTCTAGGTCAGCCGCCGCAGTGCACTGTAAGGGCCAATTTAAAATGGTGGCTACTAGAGAGCCATGTATGGTACACTCAGGGTTATCATCGGAGAGACCCCTCCTCCTCCTTCTCTTCCTCTCTCTCTGTCTTTCACTCTCTCGTTGTTTCACTCTCTCACGTCACACACGGCTGGGCCCAGACTGATGCTGCCTCCGTTGGAATTGACATTTGGATCCAGAGGCCTATTTTCAAAGAGACAAATGAAGAAATCAGTGGGATGATCTTAGAATGCATGCTTTCCCTCTAAATAAACAGAAAGGAAGACTTCAATTTCTATCCCTCAAATACAAAGTGAAGCATTGGAAATTAGAGAGAACAGACTCAACATGAATTGACTTATGCATCACATCTTGTGAAGCTTATCTTTCAACAAAAGTTTACCAGACTGATGCTTTTCAATGATATCATGTTGACAGACTAGTGCATGGTAAATCTGATAGACACACTTATTTCATATCCCTCACCAGACATGTACTGCAGCCGTGGATGTTATATAGAACAGTGAACGTTGAATAATGCTCTTGTTGTAAAAATAATGTAACACTTTACATTACAGTTTCCTTACAGCTGTAATTATGTCATGAAACAGCTGGCCATTGTGATTTGTAACATAGTTGTACAAATGAATCACAGGTAGAAGTGTCAATGAAAATGTCCATGAAGCATTGTAGGTTTAATCCAATTGTGGCCATATAATAATGGAACAATGGAAACATTATTGTGTGGAGTTGCGCATTTTCAGTGTTGTGAATAAGTATTTTCCCCCTTTCTAATTGTCTCTACATTTGCATATTTTTGATACTGAATGTTATCAGATCTTCAACCAAAACCTAATATTAGATAAAGGTAACCTGAGTGAACAAATAACACAACAATGATATACTAATTTAATGTATTTCATAAACAAATTTATGCAACACCCAATGCCCCTGTGTAAAAAAGTAATTGCCCCCTTACACTCAATAACTGGTTGTGCCACCTTTAGCTGCAATGACTCCAACCAAACACTTCCTGTAGTTGTTGATCAGTCACTCACGTTGCTGTAGGGGAATTCTGGACCACACTTGCATGCAGAATTGCTTTAATTCAGAAACATTTGTTAGTTTTCAAGCATGAACTGCTCGCTTCAAGTCCTGCCACAACATCTCAATTGGGACTAGGTCTGGTCTTTGATTAGGCCATTCCCAAACATAAAATGTGTTGCTTTTTAGCCATTTCCATGTAGACTTGATTGTATGTTTTGGATCATTGTCTAGCTGCGTAACCCAGCTGCGTTTCAGCTCACAGACAGATGGCCTGACATTCTCCTGTAGAATTCTCTGATACAGAGTAGTTATACTTTGATTCATCTGTCCATAGAACATTTTTCCACGAGTCTTGATGATCGTCAAGGTGCTTCCAGGTTCTTTTTGGCAAACTTCAGTCAACTTTTTAGACAAGATGGGTCCCATTTTGTCTGGCAAAAACCAAACACTGTATTCCACTGTAAAAACCTCATACCAATGGTCAAGCATGGTGGTGGTAGTGTGATGGTTTGGAGATGCTTTGCTGCCTCAGGACCTGGACGACTTGCTTTAGAAGGAACAATGAATTCTGCTCTGTATCAGAGAATTCTACAGGATAATGTCAGGCCATACATCTGTGAGGTAAAGCTGAAGCGCAGTTGGGTCATGCAGCAAGACAATGATCCAAAACACATTTTATTTCATTTTTTACCTTTACTTAACTAGGCAAGTCAGTTAAGAACAAATTCTTATTTTAAATGACAGCCTAGGAACAGTGGGTTAACTGCCTTGTTCAGGGGCAGAACAACAGATTGTTATAAATATATATATTTTTTAAAATATTAACCTTGTCTGCTTGGGGATTTGATCTTGCAACCTTTTGGTTACAAGTCCAATGCTCTAACCACTTGGCTACCTGTCACCCCAAAACACATAATCAAGTCTACATAAAAATGGTTAAAAGCAACACATTTTAAGATTTGGAATGTCCTTGTCAAAGTCCAGACCTAATCCCAATTGAGATTTTGTGGCAGGACTGGAAATGAAATCAAAATTCTTCCACAGCGAGGTGAGAGAATAAATAACAACAACAGGAAGCATTTGGGGTGGCAGGTAGCTTAGTGTTTAGAGCATTGGGCCAGTAACCAAAGGTTGCTGGATCAAATCCCTGAGCTGATATGGTAAAAATTTGTTGTTCTGCCCCTGAACAAGGCAGTTAATCCACTTTTCCCTGGTAGGCTGTCATTGTAAGTAAGAATTTGTTCTTAACTGACTTGCCTAGTTAAATAAAGCTTTAAAAAATGGTTGCAGTCATTGGAGCTAAAGGTGGAGCAATCAGGGGGCAATTCATTTTTCACACATGGTGTTGCAAAACTTTGTTTATTAAATAAATAAAGTAAGTATAATTTTGGGGGGTTGTTTGTAAACTCAGGTTCCCTTTATCTAATATTAGGTTTTGGTTGATGATCTAATAACATTCAGTATAAACAGGGTTGGCTAGGTTACTTTCTAAATGTAATCTGTTACAGTTACTAGTTACCTGTCCACATTTTTTTATCAGTAGCGTAACTTTTGGATTACCCAAACTCAGTAACGTAATCAGATTACATTCAGTTACTTTTAGATTACTTTCCCCTTCAGAGGCATTAGAAGAAGACAAAAATGTATGTTACCAATTGAACAACATCTACAGTATTGCAGAATAAATCAATGTTAAGTTTACATAGCTGGCCATATATGGATGTTACATTTTACTTTATGGGTTGGTTATGTAGGCTTCTTCTAACCCGTCGCTTTCTACTACATATAATAATACGATTCATAAATTCTCTTAAGAATCCGACCCCTTTTTTAAATTTTCACCTCTAATTACATACTCAAATCTAACTGCCTGTAGCTCAGTACCTGAAGAAATGATATGCATATTCTTGATACCATTTGAAAGGAAACACTTTGAAGTTTGTGGAAATGTGAAATTAATGCAGGATAATATAAGACATTAGATCTTTGAAATGCAAGAGAAAGGCATACATTGAGTTAGGATTCTATGTGTAATTTTGATGTTATTCAAAAGATGGCAGCAGTATGTGTGCAAAGTTTCAGATTGATCCAGTGAATAATTATTTCACTACACAATATTTTGTATCAAGTCAGCCAGGAGTTTGCCCAAATGTGCCAAATTGGTCAATTTATACATTTTCAAGTACATAACTATAGAGAACATATAAAATGCTATGGTAATAAAAAAAATGACTGCTGTATCGGGAGCCAGATTGCAGTGGGGTCAAACTGTAGAACCCAGTTCCTACATTTGAATAAATGTAAATGTGAATAAACACTGTACAGCCTATTTGGAGAAAAACAAACTTCTATTTTGGGTTCTCATGGAGTACGACAGTTGAACTAAGCTCATGAGGCATATAAATTATATTCCTCAAGAATCAATGGACATAGATATCTATATCCATTGATTCTTGAGGAATATAATTTATATGCCTCATGAGTTTAGTTAAACTGTTCAACTAGATATATAAATATATCTATATATATATATATATATATATAAGTATATATATATATATCGCTGCAGATTGCTGTGGTAGCCATGCTGGTTACGTGTTCTTTGAATTCTAAATAAATCACTGACAGTGTCACCAGCAAAGCACCCTCAAACCAGCACACCTCCGCCTCCGTACACCTCCGTATACCACCCCTACCTTGTCACAACACATTGATTGGCTCAAACGCATTAAGAAGGAAATCAATTCTGCAAATTAACTTTAAAGAAGGCACACCTGTTAACTGAAATGCATTCCAGGAAACTATCTCATGAAGCTGGTTGATAGAATGCCAAGAGTGTGCAAAGCTGTCATCAACTTAAAGGGTGGCTACTTTGAAGAATCTCAAATATAAAATTAATTTTGATTAGTTTAAAACTTTTTTGGTTACTACATGATTCCCTATGTGTTATTTCCTAGTTATGACGTCACTTTTATTCTACAATATAGAAAATAGTAAAAAATAAAGAAAAACCCTTGAATGAGTAGGTGTGTCAACTTTTGACTGGTAATGTATGTACTATACCAGTCAAAAGTTGGGACACACCTATTCATTCAAGGGTTATATATAATTCTATATCATTTTATAAGTCAAAAAATGGATGTAGCAACTGCAGATTGCTCCTTTTTAATTCTATAAAAAGTGTGCGAGTTTCAGCATGTGTCCATTAGGCCTATGGATTCTTTTTTTATCAGCATGAATTAAATTGAGCAATAAAAGCCCCACTTTTATTCCATAGGCTGGGATCCGCACTATGCAGCTGTTGCAAGAGCGCATTTTTCACTGGCTGTCCACTGGTTTCAAAAACAATGATTGATAAACAGCTTAAACTTCTTGAATTCAACCATTATTGGGTTCAAATACACATAAAGATTTGTGAACAGCCATCCACAACAACCACAATCTATAAGGCGCAAATAGCTAAATGAGAGAGCTGCGTTGTGATTCACATCAATGCGCTATGTAGATATCAATAATAAGTGATATCCATATCGCCGTAGACTACACCACTCCTGTCATCCTTACCTCCAAGCGTTTATTGAAGTTGGATACTCTTTGGATGCCGACAGCAGTCGCGCCATTGGAAGACATAGCATGGACTGTAGCCTACAAAAGCCTATTCCTTTTCTTTTCTCGCGATCCATCGAACACATTTGGTGTGTCATCATAGTGGTCTCTGACTTGTGGTCAGACTCGCTCAGGTGGAACAAACGTAAATTTGCAAATTTTTTCAATGCTGATTTAAATGTCATTGAAAAAACAGAGGAGTCTCAACAATTTTTCCTTCGCAAACATCCTTTCTGAATTAAAAATTAATAATTTTCAAAAGTATCCGTAATCTGATTACAATATTTTGGCTGGTAACGTAACGGATTACAGTTAGTTTTTTTGTAATCCCTTACATGTAACAGATTACATGTAATCCGTTACTCTCCAACCCTGACTATAAAAAAATATGCAAAAATAGAGAAAATCAGAAAGGGGGCAATTACTTTTCACTGCACTGTACATGCAATTGCCAAAATTAAGAAAATACCAACATAAAGTGTCTTAGGGCATTGGGCCACCAGAACAGCTTCAATGTGCCTTGGCATAGATTCTACAAGTGTTTGGAACTCCATTGGAGGGAAGCGACACCATTCTTTCCTGAGAAATTCAATAATTTGGTGTTTGTTGATGGTGGTGGAAAACGCTGTCTCAGGCATTGCTCCAGAGTTCAATTGGGTTGAGATCTGGTGACTGAGACACACACGTGCTCAGATAGGCTCTACCTGTGCAGAACACATGCCCCTTTGCTGGTGGTATAATCCCCCCCCCCAATTTCTTTTTGTATTATTATTATTTTTCTATCAACTCACTGCCCGCAAGTCGTCATAAAGTTTGCCACCCCCCACCCTGTCCCGGTTGCCCCTTTTTCCCAATATGCCCTGTACAGAGATTGCCCGCTCGGTATCCAAACATGCATGGCTTGAGACATGCGGTCACCGGTCGAGTATGTGTAGCTAAGTACCCAATTTAAGTATCAACATTACTGCCACAGCAGCATACCATTTGATTAACACTTGATAACACTTGATTTAGCCTACATAATCAATATTCGATCTGGTTGGCTGATACGTGCAGCAGAGAGAGGCAAAAAGACATAGAGACGTAACAATCAGTAAAAGAAATAGAGCTAGCTAAAGAGACGATTTACATGAGTCATCAACATCAATGATCAGCTGATTGCCCACCCTCTTCTCCTCATGTCAATCATGTCTATAGGAGGCACTGTAACAACACCGAACAAAAATATAAATGCAACATGCAACAATTTTAAAGATTTACAGTTGATATAAGGGAATCGGTCAATTGAAATAAATTCATTAGAACCAAATCAATGGATTTCACATGACTGGGAATACAGATATGCATCTGCTGGTCACAGATACCTTAAAAAAAGGTAGGGGCCTGAAAAACACTCAGTATCTGGTGTGACCACCATTTGCCTCGTGCAGCGCGACACATCTCCTTCGCATAGAGTTGATCAGGCTGTTGATTGTGGCTTGTGGAATGTTGTCCCACTCCTCTTAAATGGCTTAAATGTGAAGTTGCTAGATATGGTGGGAACTGGAGCACGCAGTCGTACACGTTGACCCAGAGCATCCCAAACAGGCTCAATGGGTGACATGTCTGGTGAGTACGTAGACCATGGGAGAACTGGTACATTATCAGCTTCCAGGAATTGTGTCCAGATCCTTGAGACACTGGATGTGCATTATCATGCTGAAACATGAGGCGATGGTATCTCTGTGCATTCAAATTTCCATTGATAAAATGCAATTGTGTTCAATGTCCAAAGCTTATGCCTGCCCATGCCATAACCATGGGGCACTCTACTGACATCAGCAAACCGCTAGCCCACACGATGCAATTCAAGCTTTCTGCCATCTGCCCGGTACAGTTGAAACCGGGATTCACCCGTGAAGAGCAGACTTCATCAGCACGCCAGTGGCCATTGAAGGTGAGCCTTTGCCCACTGAAGTCGGTTACGACGCCGAACTGCAGTCAGGTCAAGACCCTGGTGAGGACAACGAGCATGCAGATGAGCTTCCCTGAGATTGTTTCTGACAGAAATTCTTCAATTGTGCAAACCCACAGTTTCATCAGCTGTCCGGGTGGCTGGTCTAAGACGATCCCGCTGGTGAAGAAGCCAGATGTGGAGGTCCTGGGCTGGTGTGGTTACATGTGGTCTGCGGTTGTGAGGCTGATTGGACATACTGCCAAATTCTCTAAAATGACGCAAGAGGCGGCTTATGGTAGAGAAATTAACATTCAATTCTCTGGCAACAGATCTGGTGGACATTCCTGCAGTTAGCATGCCACTTGCATGTGCCCTCAAAATTTGAGACATCTGTGGCATTGTGTTGTGTGACAAAACTGCACATTTTAGAGTGGCCTTTTATTGAACCCAGCACAAGGTGCACCTGTGTATTGATAATGCTGTTTAATCATCTTATTCATATGCCACACCTGTCAGGTGGATGGATTATCTTGGCAAAGGAGAAATACTCACTAACAGGGATGTAAACAAATTTGTGCACAAAATTTGAGAGAAATAAGCTTTTTTTGCATATGGAACATTTCTGGGATCTTTTATTTCAGCTCATGAAACATGGGACCAATCCTTTACATGTTGCATTTATATTATTGTTCAGTGTAGCTTGCTTACAATTTGCGATGATGAGTGAGTGCATTGTTGCAGAAAGAAATAGGCTTATGTAAAACGTTCACTACAGAGCTAATTGTTATGTTAACAAATTCAAGACATTAATTATGAAAGTAAAAAACTAAATTGAATCAGGGGGAATGCCCTTTTAGCATTTTGAGCACCTGCCTCGAGAAAGGGCTGCGGGTGCACACACGCACACACACATTTGAAACTCGCGATGCACCTTTGAGACCCCCTCATTTAAACTCACTGAGATCTCTTCTTCTAGCCATGGGAGCCAAAATAATCGGCAACTGGGCATTTTTATACATGACACTGAGCATGATGGGATCTTAATTACTTCATTAACTCAGGAACCAAACCTGTGTGGAAGCACATGCTTTCAATAGACATTGTATCCCTCATTTACTCAAGTGTTTTCTTTATTTTGGCAGTTAACTGTACATTTTCAACTTTTTAAAATGTATAGAATAATTTTTTGCTGCATGTGCTGAAGCTGGCAAGAAATGCTGAATGAAACAATCAGAGTGAGAGAGAGAAATAAATAGAAAAACAGATGCATACATAAATTAATAAATAGATCAATCAATAAATAAGTAAAGTAAATTGAGTCAGGAATAAAGAAAACTCCCAAATGACTTTTGCATAGTGGTGAAGGGAGTGATGCTAAAGAGATCACTGGCTCTGTGCACCCAAACTTGTAGAGGGCATTGAGGTGTTTAATCTGTCAAATGCCACGGTGATGGACAGAGATTTGCTCCACTGCACTCACAAGAAGCACTGCACAGTCCTCCAATAGTAATGAGAGAGAGAGAGAGAGAGAGAGATACACATGAAGAATTACATTTCATAATATGTCTCTCTCTCAAAACACACATACATGCATGTACACATACACATCAGTTCTATTTAAATTCAAAATGTTGTGATTCAGTTGTTTTAGTTAGAGGGGGAACAGAATCTTGCAACTGAAGCTAAAGCATGGGCAACAATACTCCAGTGAAGTTGATTTGCCTATATATGCCGTTGATGACGATTATGCTCTAAAACATAAAATGGAGAGTTGACATCATTCCAGATACAAAAGAGCATGTGGGTCATTCTTGAATTACAGTGGCATTTGGGAAAAAAATATTTGGATACATCCTATTCTAAACCAACTAATATGGTAGCTTAATGATGTTTAATAATTTGACCACAATGATAACAGTGTGCCACCGGTTAGAGTAATAACATCAATGATGGTAACACCAATGAGACATTTTAGGAAAATTAGGGGTCACAAACGCTAAAACCTAAGGTTATCAATACTTTAAACATCTTTTGCTAAAGTGGTATGATTAATCATTTTTCTGACAATGTTATTGCCCTTCATTTAAATTGAGTAAAACTAAGTGACACTTTGGATTTAGACACACCAAATGATCAATGGAATCCTCAAATGTATGACATACTAAAAAGGTGTGATTAGCTAATCATTTTCTTTAATATAGACCCCTCCTCCGATAACAGTTTGCCACTGGAGAGAAGACTCAAGGTCCCTGTATATCTTTGTAATGAGTGATTTTCAAGGCGCTAACACCAATGACATAGAACTGAGGGACACACATTATACTCGTCATTTTTTATTTATTTAAATTGCCTTTTTTGTTCAATTGATCTGTACAAAATATGAAAAACTTTTGTTCACTTTCTAACATTCTAAATAATTGATATCTCTAAATCACCAAAACACTACAACTCTACAGATCACTACTAGGACAAGCCAGTTTGCTTGCCCTAAGTACTTTAAACGATGAATAAGTATAAAGTCTTGTAGTAAAGGACTTGCATTATGTTTTATCATTAATAAACAGTCCAATATAAACAAAAACATGTTTGATGTCTAACTATTATTCATTTTCATGTGTTGTTTATGGTTGCAAATGCCACCGCAATTCAAGAATGACCCATGTAAGACAATGATTCACATTTAAACACGAGTGGACTAATTCCAGTTGTATTCAAGCAGTAAAAAATGTACTTGCAATCCACCTCCCATAACTGACAATATCTACATTATGCAACCTCAAGCAGTATCAATATTTAAAGCTGAAGGGACTGAACAGGGGCGTCATGCACCCCAAAAAATCTGAGGGGAAAAATAGTACTTGAGGATGGCTGGGGGGTAGTCTGGAGGGGGCTAGCCCCCCCCACTGAAGTTGAAGAATTTAGCATTTTTCAAACACCTGAAACTGCTTTTTACTGCAATCTATAGCCATAATCATTATGCTTAATTCTATGTAAAAAAAAAAGTATGTATATTTTTCTGCATATCTAAGCATACCTCTTTAGCTGTCTGTATCCTCATGACTGGTGGTTCTTTTTTTAAAGAAGCTAAATATGTTTCTCTACATCTCTGCTAAAGTCTGGATTAATGGTTGAAAAGAATGAGTCTTATTCAGTACATTACGTTATTGCTTGCTTTTCTTAAGTCTTCCAACCTTGCCAGCATGCATGCCAGCTAAACTAGTTAGGGAAGCTAGCTACTCTAACTCGATTGATAGCCTGAAATGACCTCTTGGTAGCTAGTTATGAGGTTTGGAGATCGGGATCCTATTTGGGCTAGCTAAAGCCAACTTCATATAATTGGTAGGTGGCTAGTAGTGTTACAGGGAGAGAAAAAAACTGGGCTAATCTGAGGGGGCATGTGTCCCTGTGCCCCCTATGGGCATGACAACTCTGGGACAGAGCTCCAGATATGACCACATGAATTATAAAGGTAGAGAAGAGAGATGGGGACAAGTAATGACATTACACCTGGCTGGCTGTCATTTCCTCAAATGTCATTGAAAATGTCCAAGACATTATCTGATAATATAGTATAACCCTCTACTTTTTACCCTGCCAGGACAGGAGGAAGCGAAGCCTGGCTGACAACTAGTGTTCCTCAAGGGTTCTTTGGGAAGGATGATGGAACGATGTGGAACCATACTGACCCAAAGAACCCTTTGAGCCCTTTGGTTGCTTGCTATTCAGAAAAGGGTTGTTTTTTTCTTTTGGTGATAATTAAAATGTCGGGGTGGCAGCTCATTGAAATATTTTGGGATGTGGTTTGCCCACAGCTTTTTTGTGTGCATCCTTGAGTCAGAGTGTCATTCCAGTTGATCTAATCTGTTGTGTTTTGCTATTATATGACTAAATGATTATAGATGGTAATGGTGTTTTAGGTAACCCTCACATGTGGCCTTCTGTCACTGGTGAGCTATGGACTAAATCAGTGTTTCTAAATTATCTTCTTGCTGGCTAACAGAACCTTAGAACCTTTGTAGAACCTTAGAGATTGAGAATTTTTTTTTTTTTTAATAGAACCATTCTCAGTAAAGGTACTATAGACAATGGGAGGCACACATTACTACATAGAGCCATGGCTACATAGAACTCTATTCCACAGACACGCGTACACATGATAAGACGCACTCTACACATGTGCACATGTATGTTGTACTGTAAATATGTGATGGTGGAATGGTGGCCTGAGGGAATACACTGTATGTGTTCAGTAAGGTGTTATGTTATGTAATGTCATGTAGTATTTGAAACTGTATGTAACTGTCTTATGTTGCTGGACCCCAGGAAGAGTTGCTGCTGCCTTGTTAGCAGCTAATGGGGACCAATAATACATACAAATATTATAAAGAACCATTAAAAAGGGTTGAAACCATAGTGGCACCCTTTTTTGTGCTATATAGAACCTTTTTTTATAGTTCTTTATAAAAACCGTAGGAAAGGGTTCTTCATAGCACCACAAAGGTTCCATTTAGAACAGTACGAGCATGGTTCCTTATAGAACCTTAAAAAAAACGTTTCTATGTAGCATCAAAAAGGGTTCCACTATTGTTACAAGCCAAATAACCCTTATTTGGCACTATATAGAAACATTTGTTTTTTGTGTAACACGGATCATCAGCTTCTGAACTGGATAGTGAATACCTAACTCTGCCCCTAATCCAGGTGAAGCACCGGACTGGCAACATCTTTAAATAGAATCCTGAGCCGATGTGTCAATATAGCCAGCAATTTAAATAAATGTCAGTTACAGCTGCCAATAGCAGCGTAGGTAAAAGTTCCGTATCATTACCAATTTGTCACGAACCGCAGGTGAATTTCAAACGCTGCGCAAAAAGGGAAAATCGAGACTCAGTGCCAATAGATTTGATGTCTGAAACGGCTCACTTGAAGTACCTGATTTGAAATCAAATGGAAAATACATATAAAGTACGTTTAAAAAAAATATGCAGTCAGTGTTTCATATAGGCTTGTTTTCCATGTCGAAATAAAATACAAAACAATAGACTATATTGTGCATAAAACATAAACCATATGCGTGAAATCAAATTAATCCTATTTTAGCTAAAGTTTTAAAATATATGTATATTTACCACCGTAGTGTTATTAGGCTATAGTGGACAGCGCTGTAGGTATTTAATAACGCATATCCAGATGTCAGCGATAAAACTGGTTTTAGGCAGTAAGATGGTCTTACTTCACCTTTTTCAGGAATGCTGAACGTCGTTTTATTGTATATCCATGGGGCATGGTGAACTATCCTTGGTCCGTTTCCCCCGTAAATGACACCCAGTGCAGGCGTTCACTCTGTCAGGCTTTCAGGCTTCCACATCTTGACTGGTGTACTCCAGGGTCCTAGCGGCTCTGCCCGAGAATTCCCCGAGGCGGGTGGTTGTTGTGGAGGGCATGCTGGGGGCATGCTGGTCCGGGCAACGATTCAGTTTATCCGCGGTATGCTCCGTTACTCCTGTACTCCGCTGGCGATGCCACAGCAGCAGTTCTTCGCCTCCCGGGCTGGTTCAGAGGCGCCACCAAGTTCTGCGCTGCCTTCAAAAGATTAAAGGATTACATTAGGCGAAGAGATGGGACTTTTGTCTCCCACCCCTTCATGTACACCCGAAAGAACCGGCTGCGCGCAGTTCTCAAGAAAGCAGTCCGATCTCCTAGTCATAAATGACTAACATTGAATTGTTTATTGCTAATGCAAGAATTGCCTTTTCCCCTTGAAACCCATGGGAGACGTTAACTGTAATGAATTCAGCTGATAGCGATCTTTCCCAACTGCTCGCTCTCTCTCTCTCTCTCTCACTCTCTCTCACACACACACACACACACACACACACATACTCTTCCTCACACCCTAGCGCACGTGCACACACATAAGCGTTTCTCACTCTGTCTCTCCCACCATTTCAAGATGACTAGCTGTCCCACACTACACGCTAAAGAAATGTGTGTTCCTCAATATTTTTTGGGGAAGGGTGATGGTTCTATGTGGAACCATAATGACTCAAATAACACTTTGAGCTCTTCAATGGTTCTTTACAGTTCACAAATGGCTTCTTTGCTCTTTTAGTGATAATTCAAATGTAGGGGAGGAGGCTTGTTAAAATATTTTATGGTGTGGTTTTCACATTGGTCTTTTTGTACAACCATAAATGAGAGTGTCATTCCAGTTTATGTAATGTATTGTGTTAGGCCAGATTATGATTTATTATGAAGGACTATGGCAAGTGATGTTGGTTTATGAAAGACTCACGTATGGCCTTGGGCCAATTGAGAATGGTTGGTTGACTAAATCAGTCAGTGTGTTTCAATTCCCTCTTCAGGGACCCCAAGCTGTTCCAGAGGTAGCTCATGAACAGTTAAATTCATGATTTTCATTTAATTGGATGATGTTTGAAGGAAACCAGATCAAAGTATGACGACCTAAGTATGAAAAATGACTGTTGTTTCTATATTGATTAAGGTTGATAATAAAGTTACTGGGCCCCTTCCCCATGTCAAACACTTAGATGAATTATCAGGGTGAAAATGTGACATCACTCATCATTTTAATATACCAATGGTAACATGATATTATCTTACCTAATTTAAATTTGCACTTGCAACCAACATCGGAGAAGGCATGTTTGTGGAGAGGCATGGTTTATATAGCTAGATAGGGACTATACTGGTGCCAAAATTGGACTGTAGGATGTCAGCAAATATAATTAAAAGTTGATCTTATTCATCTATGTCAAAGATACTTATATGTTTGTCCTTTCATCTGTGTCTGGTTTTAAATACAGTTGAAGTCGGAAGTTTACATACACCTTAGCCAAATACATTTAAGGTCAGTTTTTCACAATTCCTGACATTTAATCCAAGTAAGAATTCCCTGTCTTAGGTCAGTTAGGATCACCACTTTATTTTAAGAATGTGAAATGTCAGAATAATAGTAGAGAATGATTTATTTCAGCTTTTATTTCTTTCATCACATTCCCAGTGGGTCAGAAGTTTACATACACTGAATTAGTATTTGGGAGCATTGCCTTTAAATTGTTTAATTTGGGTCAAACTTTTCGGGTAGCCTTCCACAAGCTTCCCATAATAAGTTGGGTGAATTTTGGCCCATTCCTCCTGACAGAGCTGGTGTAACTGAGTCAGGTTTGTAGGCCTCATTGTTCCCATACGCTTTTTCAGTTCTGCCCACACATTTTCTATAGGATTGAGGTCAGGGCTTTGTGATGGCCACTCCAATACCTTGACTTTGTTGTCCTTAAGCCACTTTGCCACAACTTTGGAAGTATGCTTGCGGTCATCGTCCATTTGGAACACCCATTTGTGACCAAGCTTTAACTTCCTGACTGATGTCTTGAAATGTTGCTTCAATATATCCACATCATTTTCCACCCTCATGATGCCATCTATTTTGTGAAGTGCACCAGTCCCTCCTGCAGCAAAGCACCCCCACAACATGATGCTGCCACCCCTGTGCTTCACTGTTGGGATGATGTTCTTTGGCTTGCAAGCCTCCCCCTTTTTCCTCCAAACATAACAATGGTCATTATGGCCAAACAGTTCTATTTTTGTTTCATCAGACCAGAGGACATTTCTCCAAAAAGTACAATCTTTGTCCCCATGTGCAGTTGCAAACCGTAGTCTGGCTTTTTTATGGCGGTTTTGGAGCAGCGGCTTCTTCCTTGCTTAGCGGCCTTTCAGGTTATGTCGATATAGGACTCGTTTTACTTTGGATATAGATACAAATGTACCTGTTTCCTCCAGCATCTTCACAAGGTCTTTTGCTGTTGTTCTGGGATTGATTTGCACTTTTCGCACCAAAGCATGTTCATCTCGAGGAGACAGAACGCGTCTCCTTCCTGAGCGGTATGACGGCTGCGTGGTCCCATGGTGTTTATACTTGCGTACTATTGTTTGTACAGATGAATGCGGTACCTTCAGGTGTTTGGAAATTGCTCCCAAGGATGAACCAGACTTGTGGAGGTCTACAATTTTTTTCTGAGGTCTTGGCTGAATTCTTATGATTTTCCCATGATGTCAAGCAAAAATGCAATGAGTTTGATGGTTGGCCTTGAAATACATCCACAGGTACACCTCCAATTGACTCAAATGATTTCAAATAAACTATCAGAAGCTTCTCAAGCCATGACATAATTTTCTGTAATTTTCCAAGCTGTTTAAAGGCACAGTCAACTTAGTGTATGTAAACTTCTGACCCACTGGAATTGTGATACAGTGAATTATAAGTGAAATAATCTGTCTGTAAACAATTGTTGGAAAAATTATCTGTGTCATGCACAAAGTAGATGTCCTAACCGACTTGCCAAAACTATAGTTTATTAACAATAGATTTGTGGAGTGGTTGAAAAACAAATTTGAATGACTCCAACCTAAGTGTATGTAAACTTCCGAATTCAACTGTAGTTACTGGCTAACTAGTTTTCAACCAGCATGGAACAAAAGGGGTTGTTCAAAACTGATGCTGTTGTCAAGTGAACACAACCGTCAGTGCTGCTGTGAACTGCATCACAAAACGTGCCAAATGGTAGAAATAACAAAAATGGTATCATTGATGCAATTTCAATGTTGTATGAGTTGCATTGTGTATCACCAAATTAGTTTCACACTATTTAATTAGTGATGTTACGTTTGAAGCTCCGAGGCATGCATCAAAATTGCTAAGCAGTTAACTTCGAAGCAGTGTCCCTATGCGTGTATTGCTTTATCAGAAGTATGTCATCAATGATGTCTGAAGCTTCGTTTGATCACGTGCTTTTTAAACCGTATTTTGCAAAATGCGAGATCCCACAGATTTTGCCATGGTTCCGGTGCTTTTTTCAATTCCAAGCTGCTTTTCAACACCAAACTCTACTGGACACCGTACTTACAAATATAGTTAGGATTTTGTACAAAAACTTTCATCTGACTGGTAGTTTGCAGGTAGATTAGGGAACTATGGAACATTCAGGGATATGAGGTAAAATCCAGTTTATGACACAATATTTAGAAACCACACTTTCTGCACTGTTGTTCAAATACTTTGTTTTATTTAGTATATGTGACCCGTTTCAGAAAACTAGGCGTATGTCGCAAGTCACGACATCACAGGAGAGCCATTTTAACCCTTTTTATTCAATTTATTTTGATCATAATGTGTTTTTTTTGGCAGAAATGCCTCCTGGAACATGTGAACTTTCATGTGCCTTAACAAACTTGTATGCCATCTGTATATACGAATACAATTGTTAAATTACGAGCCTTGTTTGTTAAGCTACAGAAAAAGGCAGTAACATTCCCACTAGCCATGATTGGCTGAGATAATGAGTGGGCTGGACATGCAGAGAGAGGAGTTTGAATTGGTCTGCAATATAGAGGCCTTAAGCATCCTAAATAATAGCATAGATTACATTTTTTGTCAGCTTGAAGGCAAAAAAGGGAAGTGTGATGTAAACCTGGTATTCCAACTGATAATAGACTACTAAAGCTACAGATTTACCTCTGCACCATTGAGTATTGATAGAAACAGTGGAGAAAGAAACATCTATCTAATAGTCATACGCTGCTATTCAATGTGCATCGTGAACAGATAATGAAGCTCCAAGTAATTAACTGTTTTCCGGCACAATTTGGTGAAAGACTCAGATTCCCATCACTAGATTTTACAGAAACACTGCTCACTGCATCCAAGTTGCTTGACATAGGCGTTTCAAAGAGCTGTCAGTCTTTGACTGGTGAACTCAGCCTGTCTTTTCAAACTTCCTGGTAGTTAGCCATGAGAGAAAAAGTACTTTTCAGAATGACTGTTCATGACCTTCTTATTCATCTCCCACGTGGCATGTCTCTTACATTTTCCATTTGAGTCATTTAGCAGACGCTCTTATCCAGAGCAACTTACAGTAGTGAGTGCATACATTTTCATACTTTTTCGTACTGGTCCCCACTGGCATTGCAAGCGCCATGCTCTACCAACTTAGCCACACGGGACTGTTGTGATGCGTGCGCACACGCACAGGCTCCAGTATAGACTATATGGCTTAAGAAGCATTCTGCACTGCTGGAGACATTAGAATCCCATGGCATGAGTCATTTGGATACATCCAAATACATTAGTATTCTAATAATTTCCAAGACTGATCCGTATCCATTTTTCCTGGATTGCTCAGTACTGATTCTTGTCCACATAGAAACATTCCGTTCTAAAGCTTAATGTCCAACAGTGTACATCCCTTTACCACAATACAGAGAAGAGATGCTTGTCTGTATTACCATCATTTCTGGATAAGGCATTCAATCAGCAATTTCAATGGCAAATATCCATGAATCATAATTCAATAGCATTATCTTTGGCATTTCCCTGGCATAACACAGTTAAATGCCCACTCATGTAGTTTTACCAGATATGAAGCAGCTATTTCCCCTGACCATGATGCTGCTTTGCCAGACCAATTTACATCCCCACATGACCCTGTCTGGAAATGGTTGCCATTGCTTTTTAATTACTGGTATCAATGCAGATACAATTGCATCATGTCAAGGGTTAGAGAAGGGGGTAATGGATAGGGTATATGATAACCAATGCAAAAGGCAGACTGATGGATCAATATGATAAATGTGACCCGTTTCAGGAAACTAGGCATATGTCGCAAGTCCCGACTTCACAGACGAGTAAAACATTTTTTTTAATCAAAATGCGTTTTGCCAGAAACGCCTTCTCAAACATGTTAACTTTCATGTGCCTTAATAAAAGACTTGTATGCCATCTGTAAATACAAATAAAATAGTTAAATTACAAGCCTTGTTGGTTAAGCCACAGAAATAGTTGGCAACCTTCCCACTAGCTATGATTGGCTTAGATAATGAGTGCCGAGAGAGGAGTTTGGATTGGTCTGCCATATTGAAGGCTTCTGTCTATTTGAGCTCGTCAGTCTGTGTTGGTAATCCAGTCGAATGCAGCTTTAAAAAAAATGTATTGTGTAGTGGAGCTGGATAAGTGTTGCTCTCCATTTTCTGGAGGATCAAGTTTTGAAATCAGTGGAATTAGAGTGTGATAGCTAAAGAGATGGAGAAAACACCTGTTTTTTTAACTAACTCTTCAAACTAAGGGCAACCATCGTATGGCATTCTTGACAGGGAGACGCGTCCATGGTAATGTCTGCAGGTAAAATAGTCTAGCGTTAGCTAGTTACAATTTCATATATTACACGTTTCTAATTTTGACAGAAAGTGGTTTCATTTCAATCTAAAGTGTACTGTTAGCTAGCTAGCTAATGTTAGCTGGCTGGCTCCCTAGCTGACGTTATTATTTGTTTCCCAGAGCGGTTTGCTTTTTTAGTTAGAGTCTAATGTTAGCTAGCTAACATTGGACCTGGTTGGTTAGTGCCTAGCACTGTGGCATTGTTGCCACCATGTTCATTGTTGTTTAACTAGCTAACATTAGCTGGCTGGCTCATTATCTAACGTTACGTGGCGTGTGATCTTAAACGTTGTTTTTTCTAGCTAGGTTCATTGTTTACCTAGCTAGCTAGCTATATGTCTTAAGCTAAAGTGTACTGTTAGCTAGCTAGCTAAGGTTAGCTGGCTGGCTCCCTAGTGGACGTTATTATTCGTTTCCCAGAGCTGTTTGCTTTTCTAGTTCGAGCCTAATGTTAGGCAGTGTTGGCACTTTCTTCATTGTTGTTTAACTAGCTAACATTACCTGGCTGGCTCATTAGCTAATGTTATATGACGTGTGTACAACACCCGTTGAATATGGCTGGTGTCTGCAAAAAAGCGCTTCATATTATCCAGAGGTAAACAAATCCTCGGCCAGAGAGTCAAGTGTTCGCTCCAAGAGCGAAACGAGATGGGTGGAGCTAAAGCTTAAGAGGGTGTGAACGATGCTGAATGGGTGTAGACAAAGAAGAGCTCTTCCAAAACATTCAAAGGTGATTTTCTCAGAAGTGAGTTTACAAGTCGATCAAATTTCAAGCAGAATACTTTCCCATTGTTCCTCAAATGCAATGTATGATAGACCATTTTGTACCTCTGAGTCTCTACTTTTATCCATTGTAAAAAAGACAATTTCACATTTTTCTACATAAGACCGAATCCAGGTGGTGAGTTACAAATATGTAGATAACAAACGCGCATGCATGCACACAAATACACACAGGTCTTTAACCTGTCAATATCATCATTAGTATTTTATGTCCACTGCCTCTATGTGACATTATCCGGAGCTTTGTGGCTCTAAATTCAACTGCCAAACACCACATCTGCTCTCTTTCTCCGACCACTTCCATAATTAAAATGATATCTAAATCTGGCTGTTGGTTACTAAATCATGAAATGATGGGCCATATCAGGCCCTCACTGACAATATGTCATTTATGGTGGTTTATTTGGGTGGTGTTGGTATAATCTGAGTTATAATGAGACTATGTAGCCTACAGAATTAAAGACTTAAAGGGACAATCTGGGATTGGTAGGTTCATTTTTAAAACTTTTAAATTAATGATATTATAACTTGTTGTTGTTTGAATTTGTTATTGCCCCTTTAAGTACAGAGGCAGCTGCTAAATGAACAAACGCAGTGGTGCTGAACACATGTATTCTAAGCACTGTCTGATATTAAATACATGTATTATTTACTCTCTAACTCAATACAGGAATGCAGAATGATTCTATAGAATGATTTCTGTCTTGTTAAGTGTTCCACAACTGGAAATGAAACATCATCAAGCTGGTATTTGTACATTTCATATAGACCAATATGGCACTTATTTGAGAGACTACAGGGTTTGAGGTTGAAAAGGAAGATCTGTGACAAAGGTTGTATGTGAATAGTGAAATTTAAGCCATTGTATGTCGGCTATATGCAGTGAGTCAGGTGCTGCAAGTTCAACATGCTATATGAAGGTGGCAGTAGTGTACAGGATTGTACCACATCTGGAGTCATGATACAGTATGTCACACATGAAGGACACCCAACCTTATGGATATAGACCTTCCCTTTGACCGCTTGAAGTATGGTGCCATGAACAGTCTGTAAAACATATCTTTGTAACCTTGCAAGTACATAGAGACACAAAGTTATTCATTAGGACATAAATAGCTGCCCAGAAAATATTTGAATCTGCTATAGAAGTAAACACTATGGATGATCATGATTCATTAAATGTTTTCCGTTTTTTTCCCATATCTATGAAGGTTGGAGTTATTACTTTTTAAATCACATTATATTCTGACGGGAGACCAAATGATGTATGTTCCACATTTTTTTGAGCAGCATTATATTGCACCCTATACTGTCTCATGTTTTCCATACTACAAACTAAAAAACAAAATGGTTCTATATAGTGGGTTGTTTGTTTTGTAACCATAGCGGAACCCTATTTGGTGCTATATGGAACCTTTTTTTGAAGGTTCTATAAACAACCATGCTCATAAGGTTCTAAATGGAACATGTATTGTACTATAAAGAACCCTCTCCTAAGGTTCTATGAAGAACCATTAAAAATAGGTTCTACATAGCACCAAAAAAGGGTTCCGCTATGGTTACAACCCTTTTGGGCGCTATATAGAACCCTTTTTTATTGTTCTTTTTAGAACCTTTGTGGAGAATGGTTGTATATTTATTCTGGTTTAATAGCCATATTATGGTGTTAGAAGTACATAGGTTGTTGCATTATTGTGTTTATTAAAGGTCATTGTCAGTCAAAATCAAGTGTTTCATGAAATTGGATAATATTTGGATGTAACCCGATCAAGTATGAAAAATGATTGTTGCTTGATCATTAAGTTACTGGTCCCCTCCTACGTCAAACACTTGGATTCAGAAGGCGGGATAATTAAGGGGAAAGGGTGACATCACCCTAACTGTCATTTTAAAACATCAATGGTAACATGATATTCTCTTACCTAATTTGAATAAATACCGCCTTGTAACCAATGAAGGAAAAAAACTTGTTTGCGGAGGGGTGTCGTTTAAATAGCTAAATAGTGCCAAAATTTGACTGTAGGGTATCAGCAAATATAGTAGTATACACTACTCATCTATGTTAAAGATACATATACAGTGGGAAGAACAAGTATTTGATACACTGCCGATATTGCAGGTTTTCCTACTTACAAAGCATGTAGAGGTCTGTAATTTTTTATCATAGGTACACTTCAACTGTGAGAGACGGAATCTAAAACAAAAATCCAGAAAATCACATTGTATGATTTTTCAGTAATTAATATGCATTTTATTGCATGACATAAGTATTTGATCACCTACCAACCAGTAAGAATTCCGGCTCTCACAGACCTGTTAGTTTTTCTTTAAAAGAAGCCCTCCTGTTCTCCACTCATTACCTGTATTAACTGCACCTGTTTGAACTCGTTACCTGTATAAAAGACACCTGTCCACACACTCAATCAAACAGACTCCAACCTCTCCACAATGGCCAAGACCAGAGAGTTGTGTAAGGACATCAGGGATAAAATTGTAGACCTGCACAAGGCTGGGATGAGCTACAGGACAATCGGCAAGCAGCTTGGTGAGAAGGCAACAACTGTTGGCGCAATTATTAGAAAATGGAAGATGTTCAAGATGACGGTCAATCACCCTCGGTCTGGGGCTCCATGCAAGATCACACCTCGTGGGGCATCAATGATCATGAGGAAGGTGAGGGATCAGCCCAGAACTACATGGCAGGACCTGGTCAATGACCTGAAGAGAGCTGGGACCACAGTCTCAAAGAAAACCATTAGTAACACACTACGCCGTCATGGATTAAAATCCTGCAGCGCACGCAAGGTCCCCCTGCTCAAGCCAGCGCATGTCCAGGCCAGTCTGAAGTTTGCCAATGACCATCTGGATGTTCCAGAGGAGGAATGGGAGAAGGTCATGTGGTCTGATAAGACAAAAATAGAGCTTTTTGGTCTAAACTCCACTTGCCATGTTTGGAGGAAGAAGAAGGATGAGTACAACCCCAAGAACACCATCCCAACCGTGAAGCATGGAGGTGGAAACATCATTCTTTGGGGATGCTTTTCTGCGAAGGGGACAGGACGACTGCACCGTATTGAGGGGAGGATGGATGGGGCCATGTATCGCGAGATCTTGGCCAACAACCTCCTTCCCTCAGTAAAAGCATTGAAGACGGAACACACAGCCAGGGCAACTAAGGAGTGGCTCCGTAAGAAGCATCTCAAGGTCCTGGAGTGGCCTAGCCAGTCTCCAGACCTGAACCCAATAGAAAATCTTTGGAGGGAGCTGAAAGTCCGTATTGCACAGCAACAGCCCCGAAACCTGAAGGATCTGGAGAAGGTCTGTATGGAGAAGTGGGCAAAAATCCCTGCTGCAGTGTGTGCAAGCCTGGTCAAGAACTACAGGAAACGTATGATCTCTGTAATTGCAAACAAAGGTTTCTGTATGAAATATTAAGTTCTGCTTTTCTGATGTATCAAATACTTATGTCATGCAATAAAATGCAAATGAATTACTTAAGATTCCGCCTCTCACAGTTGATGTGTACCTATGATAAAAATTACAGACCTCTACATGCTTTGTAAGTAGGAAAACCTGCAAAATCAGCAGTGTATCAAATACTTTTTCTCCCCACTGTATGTCTCCCCTTTCACCATGTCTGGTGTTAGCTAGTGACTGCCTAGCTAGGTCTTCAGCCAGCATGGAACAAAATACGGGGAAGGGTTCTTCAAAACTCTGACGCAGTTGTCATGCAACACATCCGTCAGTGCTGCTGTGAACTAATGATCGGGAAATTAAGCTTTCTGAGACATTGAGGTTCTCCAGCCAATTGTGTCGAAAATAGGTTAATTACTTGAGGCTTTGATCTTTACAGTGTACACTGGTGACACCTGCTGGTCAAAAGAATTTGGAGCAGCCACACCCTGTAGTGCGTACACAGCGTAGCCTTTTTGTCTTCTACCAAACCAATCACGTGCGTCTGATAAAGTGATACAGGCATCGACACACTGCTTGCAGGTACACTGCTTAGCGATTTTGACGCATGCCTCGGAGCTCCAACATCAAATGTATCATCACTACTGTGAACCACATCCCAAGAGACAAGTCAAACATGAGATGCAATTTCAATGTTGTTTGAGTTGCTTGTTTATCACCAAATTTACTTGGGATGATTTTACTGCAACACTGCTCACTGCATCCAAGTTGTTTGATCTGTCAGTCAAGGTGAGCTGATTAATATAATCTCCCGTCCCACAGCCTGTCTTTTCAAACTTCATGGTAGGGATGTTACGTTTGATACCGGACCTCCGAGGCATGCATCGAAATCGCTAAGCAGTTTGCTTCGAAACAGTATGCCGATGTTTGTATCACTTTATCAGAAGCATGTGATCAATGACATCTGAAGCTTTGTTTTGTCGAACAACCAACAGATTGGTTTGGTAGAAGATAAAAGGCTACCATGTGCACATGCTACATAGTGTGCGATGTCAACTATAATAATTTGGCAGTTCTATATTCTTTTGACCAGAAGGTGTCACTGGTGTACACTGAGTTGATCAAAGCCTCAAGTAATTAACCTATTTTTGACACAATTGGCAGGATATGCTCAATGCTTCAGGAAGCTTTGTTTCCCCATCACTACTTCCTGGTAGTTATTTTGAGCATTTCTATCCCCCAAAAATATTCTGGGTGATTATTTAGTCACTCAAAAGGCTTTTTTTATTTACATGTTAATCAGAATGACTGTTCAGGAACTTAAACAGGTTTAATCAGGTGGTAGCACTGGAACAGCATATGGTTCCTGAGAAGAGAATTACTAACTTAATCTACTGTCCTCAATTAACACAAGACACTATCACTGACCATAGTCATCTATAACATGTAATCAGGGTTGCCAGGGTGAGCTACAATTTCTAGCCCAATGTCCACTCAAAACCCGACCAAATGGCCTGAAAACTAGCCACATTTTTTTCCACAGCAAGATAGGAGTTGCCATATCTATACAATAAATCCTTTTTCCTTAACATTATCGAGCAAATTTAGAAGGAATATCACAGTAACTTGTAACGATGTTAGAAGCAAAATTTCCTCAAAATAATCATTATTGCAAGCTACGACATTACATAATAAAGGAATTTGAATATGTTGCAAGAGAAAAGATAATTCACACTTATTAAACTCGACAGATACAGTGAGAGAAAAAAGTATTTGTGTGAGAGACAGAATAACAACAAAAACTCCAGAAAAACGCATGTCAAAAATGTCATAAAATGATTTGCATTTTAATGAGGGAAATAAGTATTTGACCCCTCTGCAAAACATGACTTAGTACTTGGTGGCAAAACCCTTGTTGGCAATCACAGAGGTCAGACGTTTCTTGTAGTTGGCCACCAGGTTGCACACATCTCAGGAGGGATTTTGTCCCACTCCTCTTTGCAGATCTTCTCCAAGTCTTTAAGGTTTCGAGGCTGACGTTTGGCAACTCGAACCTTCAGCTCCCTCCACAGATTTTCTATGGGATTAAGGTCTGGAGACTGGCTAGGCCACTCCAGGACCTTAATGTGCTTCTTCTTGAGCCACTCCTTTGTTGCCTTGGCCGTGTGTTTTGGGTCATTGTCATGCTGGAATACCCATCCACGACCCATTTTCAATGCCCTGGCTGAGGGAAGGAGGTTCACACCCAAGATTTGACAGTGCATGGCCCCATCCATCGTCCCTTTGATGCGGTGAAGTTGTCCTGTCCCCTCAGCAGAAAAACACCCCCAAAGTATAATGTTTCCACCTCCATGTTTGACGGTGGGGATGGTGTTCTTGGGGTCATAGGCAGCATTCCTCCTCCTCCAAACACGGCGAGTTGAGTTGATGCCAAAGAGCTGCATTTTGGTCTCATCTGACCACAACACTTTCACCCAGTTGTCCTCTGAATCATTCAGATGTTCATTGGCAAACTTCAGACAGGCATGTATATGTGCTTTCTTGAGCAGGGGGACCTTGTGGGAGCTGCAGGATTTCAGTCCTTCACGACGTAGTGTGTTACCAATTGTTTTCTAGGTGACTATAGTCCCAGCTACCTTGAGATCATTGACACGATGCTCCCGTGTAGTTCTGGGCTGATTCCTTCTCAGCCCACCGTTCTCATGATCATTGCAACTCCACGAGGTGAGATCTTGCATGGAGCCCCAGGCCGAGAGATATTGACAGTTATTTTGTGTTTCTTCCATTTGCGAATAATGGCACCAAATGTTGTCACCTTCTCACCAAGCTGCTTGGCGATGGTCTTGTAGCCCATTCCAGCCTTGTGTAGGTCTACAATCTTGTCCCTGACATCCTTGGAGAGCTCTTTGGTCTTGGCCATGGTGGAGAGTTTGGTATCAGTGATGTACTGGGCCATACGCACTAACCTCTGTAGCGCATTACGGTCAGATGCCGAGCAGTTGCCATACCAGGCGGTGATGCAACCGGTCAGGATGCTCTTGATGGTGCAGCTGTAGATCTTTTTGAGGATCTGGGGACCCATGCCAAATCTTTTCAGTCTCCTGAGTTGGAAAAGGTTTTGTCGTGCCCTCTTCACAACTGTCTTGGTGTGTTTGGACCATGATCATTCATTATTGATGTGGACACACAGAGGAACTTGAAGCTCTCAACCCTTTCCACTACAGCTTTGTCAATGTGGATGGGGGCCTGTTCGGCCCTCCTTTTCCTGTAGTCCACGATCAACTCCTTTGTCTTGCTCACATTGAGGGAGAGGTTGTTGTCCTGGCACCACACTGCCAGTTCTCTGACCTCCTCCCTATAGGCTGTCTCATCGTTGTTGTTGTGATCAGGCCTACCCCTGTGTTGTCAGCAAACTTAATGATGGTGTTGGAGTCGTGTTTGGCCATTCAGTTGTGGGTGAACAGGGAGTACAGGAGGGGACTAAGTACACAACCCTGAGGGACCCCAGTGTTGAGGATCAGCGTGGCATACGTGTTGTTGCCAACCCTTACCACCTGGGTGCAACCCATCAGGAAGTCCAGGATCCAGTTGTAGAGGGAGGTGTTAAGTCCCATGGTCCTGAGCTTAGTGATGAGGTTTGTGGGCACTATGGTGTTGAATGCTGAGCTGTACTCAATAAACCACATTCTCACATAGGTGTTACTTTTTTTCAGGTGGGAAAGGGCAGTGTGGAGTGCGATTGAGATTGGGTCACTTGTGGATCTGTTGGGGTGGTGTGCAAATTGGAGTGGGTCTAGGGTATCTGGGAGTGTGCTGTTGATGTAAGCCATGACCAGTCTTTCAAAGCACTTCATGGCTACCGACGTGAGTGCTACGGGGCAGGATTTTCATTTAGTGAGGTTACCTTCACTTCCTTGGGCACATGGACTATGGTGGTTTGCTTGAAACATCTAGGTATTACAGACTCGGTCAGAGAGAGGTTGAAAATGTCAGTGAAGACACTTGCCCGTTGGTCCACGCATGCTTTGAGTACATGTCCTGGTAATCCATCTGGCCCCGCGGCTTTGTGAATGTTGACCTGTTTAAAGGTCTTGCTCACATCGGCTACCGAGAGCGTTATCACACAGTCATCCAGAACAGCTGGTGCTCTTGTGCATGCTTCAGTGTTGCTTGCCTCGAAGTGAGCATGAAAGGTATTTCGCTCGTCTGGTTGGCTCGCGTCACTGGGCAGCTTGCGTCTGGGTTTCCCTTTTTAGTCCGT
The DNA here is from genome assembly GCF_901001165.1 of Salmo trutta. NCBI lineage: Eukaryota > Metazoa > Chordata > Actinopteri > Salmoniformes > Salmonidae > Salmo > Salmo trutta. The sequence continues at coordinate 7,384,358 of NC_042989.1, read as the reverse complement.
AATAGTTTTCAAGCCCTGCCATATCTGATGTGCGTCAGAGCCGGTGTAGTAGGATTCAATCTTAATCCTTTATTGGCGCTAAGCTTGTTTGACGGTTCATCTGAGGGCACAGCGGGATTTCTTATTAGAATCCGGATTAGTGCTGCTCCTTGAAAGCGGCAGCTCTAGCCTTTAGCTCAATGCGGATGTTGCCTGTAATCCATGGCTTCTGGTTGGGATATGTATGTACAGTGGTTCCTCCTTTAAAAGTTATGTCATACTGCAGCACAACTTGCGGACTGCTGCAGCATTCTATGGCATGTTATTTTTTTTATGTTAATGCAAGTTAGTGCTAGTTTGACCACCAGAGGGCAACTTTGAGAATAATTTGATAGTCTCCCATACTGACATTACTAGAGAATTTAAAACCTTTTTTGTAATAACATAGTACATGGGATTGATTTGAAGAAATTTGGCTTAATTAATATGATTAATGTTATTGTGTTTCTATTCCAAGAAAAACAAAAAACAAAACCCTCAGGGTTTCCTTTAGGATGGAATGGAAAATGTTGCACTGTACAACGTGACAGTCGGGAGTACGCTACAGCATAAGAGGATTGGATGATTCTAAATTAATTTCTAAGGGGCATAACATTTCCACACTCTAATTATAATATAAGCAATACTCATTTGCCTATGGTAGGCCTACAGTATATCTAAAAATATTTTTTTCAATGACATGACTCTCCGCCAATAATTACATTTAGGGGATTGGAGGATTCTAAATTAATATCTAAGGGGCATTTCTGATTATTGGAATAGCTAAGGGGCTTTTATATCATTCTAAATCAATTAATAATAACAATAATGCTTGTATAAAAAGTTATGATATTTTGGAGATTTTGTTTTCATTTAACCTAGAGTGAGCTAGAAAAAATGCTATTCTTTAACATGGGGTGAGACATTCTCACTAATTTGTAAATAAAGCCAGTTTGTTATTTAGAATATTTATTTCTGGAGAAACCTAACTTGATCATTTAGCAGACATCACTTCCTTATATTCAGTCAACACATATATCTTAAGAATATCACGGAATCTAATTGAACATTTTAGTTTCCCCATGCTTGTCTCAGAGCAGTGTGAAATGGTGCTGAAATAGACGTCCACAGTGGGAAGGCTATATATAATGATATTTTGGAGATTATTTTGTTTTAAAAAAAACAACAGTGAGCGATTGTGTCACGTCCTGGCCAGTATAAGGGTTAATTGTTATTGTAGTTTGGTCAGAACGTGGCAGAGGGTATTTGTTTTATGTGGTTCAGGGTGGCGTTTTTGTAGTAAGGGCATTTGATTTAGTATTCCGGGGGTTTTTGGGCACTGTTTGAGATTCATGTATTCTATGTTTTGTCTAGGTAGTCTGTTTCTATGTTGAGTTAATTGGGGTGGACTTCCAATTGAAGGCAGCTGTGTGGTGTTGCCTTTGATTGGAAGTCCTATATTAGTTGGGTGTGTTTGTCTGTGTGTTTGTGGGAGATTGTTCTGAGTTTAGCCTTGTGCCTTGCCAGACTGTTTGTTGATCGGTCGTTCTCTTTTGTTATTTTGGTGTTCATTTTGGAATTTATTAAAAGTCAAGATGAGCATACACATACCTGCGGCATTTTGGTCCACCTTAACCCACGACAACCGTGACAGATTGTCATTTGAATTAAGGCCAAAATATAACCCTACTAATAGCCATAATGATGTTGTACAATGTGACCATGTGTGTTTGAAAGAGTATTTTCCAGTAAGCAACAATTTGTTTGTCTTCATTAGACAATTTTGTTCCAGTGTTTCTGTAATTCAGTGATATTTATTCCCATAGTAATTCATTATGGATCCATAACTAAATCAACATCTGCATTTTGAAAGAGTATTTTTATCATTATTTAATTAACTAAAGCATAGAGATGCTAATGAAGAAATACAGTACTGTACAGTATATGCTTTTACATTTGTAAATAAAGCATTTAAAGCATTTTGAAATTATAAGCCACATGCATTTGTTTATTAGGCTACTGTGCAGTCTGACAAGTAAATATAGCCAACAATGCATGCTGTAGTAAACATGGGAAAGTGTCTAATTCCTTACATAAGGGAGAGCAGGCCATGTCCAGACTTTCTCGGTGACCTCAAGTACCTTCAATAATGGCTGTACTAGAGAATGCGGGTACACAGGAGACCGGAGTTCAATTCCCCGACGGGGAGGAAGCAGTAGGCTGTCCTTGTAAATAAGAATTTGTTCTTAACTGATTCCATATGTCTTATTTCATAGTTGTGATGTCTTTACTATTATTCTGCAATGTAGAAAATAGTAAAAACAAAGACAAATCCTGGAATGAGTAGGTGTGTCCCAACTTTTGATTGGTGCTTGCTTAATTAATTTGATTCATATTATGGTGTTTCTATTCCAAGGAGAATGAAAAACCCTCTGGGTTGCCATTAGGATGGAACGGAAAATATGTCGCTGTACAACGTGACGGTTGGGAGTACAGTACTGGGCTATTTAGCTAAAGAATCCAGTGTCCTGTGGGAGACCGGGGTTTAGTTCCCCAATGGGTAGGAAGGAGTAGGCTGTCCTTGTAAATAAGAATTTGTTCTTAACTGACTTGCCTAATTAAATAAAGGTTACACTAAGAGCATAGCATTTCTACACCCTAATTTTCTAAATCTAGTCTAACCAATACCCAAACGGAGATTCAGTGAAAATTCAAATCTCATATTCATATTCAGTTCGTACACATATTATTAATATTCATATTATTAATATTGAATTCAGTGATTGAAATTGTAACCACATCCTCAGTAGCCTATTCCAGCAGGCTATTGGGAAACACAAGAACTTCTTATTGCGAAATCGCCTCCATATTCATGTTGAAAAAATGTGTCAGTTTATTTGAACTAAGCAAGCTGCTAAATCGTTCAGTTTACATCTTGTCTAAGCTACTGTAGACTATATTAAATGAGATGTAGGCCTATAGGCTACCTGCCTTTATCTAAGCAAAATATGGCAACAATTTGTTAAACAACCCAGATTGCTATCTGTAGCCTGTCTATTGAAATGACAAGTCAATCTTGCAAATGGGCCATTTATAACATCTGGCACATTATAACAGCACAATTGCCAGAAAATAGCCTAGCATTAGTTTTTTATGTTCGTGTTACTTGTGCAGAGATTTCGAGATCCTCTGTCCAAGATGGCGCCAAAGAGGATGGCTGACGTTTTACATGCTCCTAACCAACTGTGCTATTTTGTTATTTTTTGGGCATTGTTTTTAACTTATTTTTTAACTTGTTTTGTATATAATGTTGCTGCTAACGTCTCTTATGACCGAAAATATCTTCTGGACATCAGAATAGCGATTACGCACCTCGAACTTGAAGAAGCTTTTTCCTTTAACGAGTCCAACGAGAAGGATATACTGCTTTCCCGGGAACAGGCCCAAATCCCTGTCATTTGCGTGAAGAAAAGATGGAGGAAAAGGGGGCGCAGGTTGGCTGCCTTCTGAGAATCCGTACGTGAGTGTGTAAACTCCCACTGCCATCCGTTTTACTGGCGAACGTGCAATCATTGGAAAATAAAATTGATGCGCTACGATTAAGATTATCCTACCAATGGGACATTAAAAACTGTAATATCTTATGTTTCACTGAGTCGTGGCTAAACGACGACACAGATAATATAGAGCTGGCGGGATTTTCCATGCACCGGCAGAACAGAGAAGAAGCTACGTCTGGTAAGACCAGGGGTGGGGGTGTGCGTCTATTTGTCAATAACAGCTGGTGCGCGATGTCTAATGTTAAAGAAGTCTCAAGTTATTGCTCGCCTGAGGTAGAGTACCTTATGATAAGCTGTAGACCACATTATCTACCAAGAGAGTTATCATCTATATTATTCGTAGCCATCTATTTACCCTCACAGACCGATGCTGGCACACTCAACCAACTCTATAAGGCCATAAGAAAATAAGAAAATGCTCATCCAGAAGCGGCACTCCTAGTGGCCGGGGACTATAATGCAGGCAAACTTAAATCAGTTATACCAAATTTTTACCAGCATGTCACATGTGCAACCAGAGGGAAAAAACTCTTGACCACCTTTACTCCACACACGGAGATGCATACAAAGCTCTCCCCCGCCCTCCATTTGACAAATCTGACCATAATTCTATCCTCCTGATTCCTGCTTACAAGCAAAAACTAAAGCAGGAAGTACCAGTGACTCGCTCAATACGGAAGTCGTCAGATAAAGCAGATGCTACGCTACAGGACTGTTTTGCTAGCACAGACTGGAATATGTTCCCGGATTCATCCAATGGCATTGAGGAGTATACCACCTCAGTCATAGGCTTCATCAATACTCCGGTGCCCCTGATCGGCTACTGCATGGCCGTCGGTGTCCTAGCCACCAGCTCATAGCCATTGTTGCAGTTCTCGCTACCACTCCATTCCTGCTTCTCCCGAAGTTCACGCCCATTATCCTTGGTAGCGATGGTGAAATGTGTGTGTTTTTACATGTGATTATCACATTTTGAAACATTAATAAAAATGAATCTGCCAATTAAACTATTGTACTGTTTTTTTATGTTTGTGTGTGATGAAGATGATTAGTGATTAAGGCAGTAACCTAACCTGTTAACGCAAACTACTGTAGTGGAAATGATTTCAGCTAAAAAGTAAGCTATAGAGATTTGCTTATTTGCTTGTGTTCAGTTAACACATACTGCATCTTAAGAATATCATGGAATATAATTGAACATTTTCGTTTCTCTTAGTATAAAAACCTTAGTGTAACAACAGTTTTAGTAAGTAATACTGAGGAGTTAATAAGTGTATTTTTCCAGGTGTGCACGTACTGGGCAGAGGAATTGCAATTCTCATGCTATTGTTCTAAATTCAATCACCTTCTTCATCCTCATCATTCAGTTCATTTAAATTCAATTTTGAAGTCGTGCACAATTATCAGTTTCTATTTAGTTTATGTCGCCCATTCATTGTCAGTTAGAGACACAGTAGTGCCTTGGGACCCAAAAACATAATCAGTGCTCTAACTCCCCCTTGCGCTGGTCTGGAGCAATGAAGCAGTGATGCAGGGTACCGTACTAAACCACAGATTACCTCCAAATCCTGCAGCATAATATCAACACTTTTAGTTGAGCAACCACTGTAGTGGAAATCATTTCAGCTAAAAAGTAAGCTATAGAGATTTGCAATCAGATTTGCTACCATGTCTAAGAGACAAAAACTATCAGGAAGGAAATATATATAAAATAAATAATAAGAAGAAAAGAGGCTATAAGCAAAAGAGATTCGCTGTTGAAATGTATCAGCGTGCAGCAATTTCCATCAGCTGGTGTGGAGAACAACAAGCCTCCAAGGACAGGCCATTCATTCACAGCGACAGACGAGCCCCTGTTCACTGGTTCTACCAGCAAAGAGGGTGAGTCCGGGCTATCCACTTCCACCGATGATGACAGCTGTCTGGGTGGACAAGAACAGGTGGTCTCACCAGGCTAGCCACACCTCCAAACAATGCCATCGGAGACCCTACTAGGACCCGGACTCAGATTTGTCGCTCCACGTCCCCGATGACAGTGGTGCTAGTGCTGGTAAATCCGACTCCCAGACAAAAAAACATAAAATATCCCGGTGAGTGGCCAAAAGATCTGAATGGATCTTTACAGGATATGTTAGCGCAGGCTTGGCCACATCAAGATAAGGAGGGGAATTTCCCAATATATATTTTCATTGGCCCACTACAATAGGAGGATGATGAACGGAGAGAACATGGCTTGTTTATTCCAAGCAAAACACAATTATGCTATCCATAGATGTCGGTATAGCCAAATCCTCCAATACTGTCCTATGCACTCCTTAAATACCTCAGTGTCTGGGAAGGGCTTGGTGTGTTTGGGCTCAAAGTGAGTGAGGTTATCCCATACCCTTTCTTATAAGAAAAGGGCAAAAAGTATACCTATTGTTAGTTTTATAGTTATACTTAAAAATAAATACATTAAAAGTTTGGGGAAACCCTGCTATAAACAACCATTCAAAAAGGTTCTAGAAGACCCCAAAAAGCATTCCGCTATGGTTCATTATAGCAGGGTTTCCCAAAATCGGTCCTTGTTTGGCATATTTGGGATGCTCTGGATTAAAGTGTAAGACAGCGTGTTCCAGTTCCCGTAATTATCCAGCAACTTCACACGGCCATTGAAAAGGAGTGGGACAACATTCCACAGACCACAATCAACAGCCTGATGAACTATGTGAAGGTGATATGTTGCGCTGCATGAGGCAAATGGTGGTCACACAAGATACTGACTGGTTTTCTGATCCATGCCACAAATCTTTTTAAGCTATCTGTGACCAACAGATGCATGTCTGAATTCCCAGTCATGTGACATTCATAGATAAGGGACAAATTAATATATTTAAATTGACTGATTTCCTTATATGAACTGTAACTCAGTAGAATCTTTGAAATCTTTTTTTCAGGTTAACTTAATTTCCTAACCATTCTGAATGCTGGTTGCTGGTGAATACATATTCCCAGCTCTGGCTGGATTCAAATAGGAATTACACATCACTTTACAAGCCTGCATAATGTGACTTTCAGTCCACTATATTAGCTTAAATCTAAGCCCAAAAAGTAAGGCTTTATTTTTGTTCATTCAATTTTAATGATAACACATTCACTTAAGATTTCTTAAGGCTACATTACTGAAAATTGATGAATGTAACAATCATGACTCTGTCATTAACAAATACAGTCATGGGTTGGAAATCTACAATTCAATCAAAAGGCAAGGCACTCTGGGAAATATGTAAATAAGGCTTTACACTAAGCAGTGTGTTAAAAACTTCTTAGGGCTAGGCCCCTTTTTTCTCAATTTCCGCCTGAATGACGTGCCCAAAGTAAACTGCCTGTTGCTCAGGCCCTGAAGCCAGGATATGCATTTAATTGGTACCATTGGAAAGAAACACTTTGACATTTGTAGAAATGTTAAAATAATGTAGGAGAATGTTACACAATAGATATGGTAGGAGAAAATCAAAAGAAAAACCAACCAGAACTTTTTTTGAGAGAGAGACCATCCTCTTAGAAAGGCAAGTAAAAGGTCATTTTGAAAATTAGCTCCCTGCATGCAATTCCTATGGATTCCACAGGGTGTCAGCAGTCTATCTTCAAGGTCTCAGGCTTGTAACTTCAAAAACAAATAAGAAATATCAGTTTTAGTACAGGGACACAGTCTTGGAAATTAGTGTTTGCGCGCACTATGAAGACAGGACGCACCTGCTAAAATCGATTTCCTATTGAAAATACTTCTTACTGTAAGAAATATTATAGTTTGATTACATTTTAGGGTATCTGAGGAGTAAATAGAAACGTGTTGAAACAAAGTTTAGAGGTAGATTTTCAGATTGCTTTCTCTGAATGTTGAACGAGTAGATTACTCAAATCTATGGCGCCAACTAAACTGACTTTTTGGGATATAAAGAAGGATTTTATCTAACAAAACAACACTACATGTTATAGCTGGGACCCTTTAGATGACAAATCAGAGGAAGATTTTCAAAAAGTAAGTGAATATTTAATCGTTATTTGTGAATGTATGAAACCTGTGCCGGTGGAAAAATATTTTGATGTTGGACGCCGTCCTCAAACAATCGCATAGCATGTTTTAGCTGTAATAGCTACTGTAAATCAGACAATGCAGTTAGATTAACAAGAATTTATGCTTTAAGTTAACCTGTTGGGGATAGGGGGCAGTATTTGCACGGCCGGATAAAAAACGTACCCGATTTAATCTGGTTACTACTCCTGCCCAGTAACTAGAATATGCATATAATTATTGGCTTTGGATAGAAAACACCCTAAAGTTTCTAAAACTGTTTGAATGGTGTCTGTGAGTATAACAGAACTCATATGGCAGGCAAAAACCTGAGAAGATTCCTTACAGGAAGTGGCCTGTCTGACCATTCCTTGAGCTTCTTGACTCTGTTTATTGAAGACTGAGGATCTTTGCTGTAACGTGACACTTCCTACGGCTCCCATAGGCTCTCAGAAGGCGGGAAAAAGCTGAATGATGTAATTCCAGCCCCAGGCTGAAACACATTAGCGCTTTTGGCAAGTGCTCTATCAGAGGACAATGGGCTGAGGCGCGTGAACGAGTCGACCCCATGTTTTATTTTCTTTCGTCTGTGAACCTAAACACGTTTTCCCGGTCGGAATATTATCGCTTTTTTACGAGAAAAATGGCATAAAATTGATTTTAAACAGCGGTTGACATGCTTCGAAGTACGGTAATGGAATATTTAGAATTTTTTTGTCACGAAATGCATCGTGCGCGTAACCCTTATTTACCCTTTCGGATAGCGTCTTGAACGCACGAACAAAACGCACGAACAAAACTATGGATTATTTGGGACCAAACCAACATTTGTTATTGAAGTAGAAGTCCTGGGAGTGCATTCTGACGAAGACAGCAAAGGTTATAAAATGTTTCTTATAGTAAATCTGACTTTGGTCAGGGCTAAACTTGGTCGGTGTCTAAATGGCTAGCCCTGTGATGCCGGGCTATCTACTGAGAATATTGCAAAATGTGCTTTCACCGAAAACCTATTTTAAAATCGGACATAGCGAGTGCATAGAGGAGTTCTGTATCTATAATTCTTAAAATAATTGTTATCTTTTTTGTGAACGTTTATCGTGAGTATTTTAGTAAATTCACCGGAATTTTGCGGGGGGTATGCTAGTTCTGAACGTCACATGCTAATGTAAAAAGCTAGTTTTTGATATAAATATGAACTTGATTGAACAAAACATGCATGTATTGTATAACATAATGTCCTAGGGTTGTCATCTGATGAAGATCATCAAAGGTTAGTGCTGCATTTAGCTGTCTTCTGGGTTTATGTGACATTATATGCTAGCTTGAAAAATGGGTGTCTGATTATTTCTGGCTGGGTACTCTGCTGACATAATCTAATGTTTTGCTTTCGTTGTGAAATTGGACAGTGTGGTTAGATTAACGAGAGTCTTGTCTTTAAAATGGTGTAAAATAGTCATATGTTTGAGAAATTGAAGTAATAGCATTTCTAAGGTATTTGAATAACGCGCCACAGGATTCAACTGGCTGTTGAGTAGGTGGGACGATTTCGTCCCGCCGACCCTAGAGAGGTTAAGCTTTCAGCCAATATAAGACACTTATACCTAAATGTTAAAATCCATAATTTTTATGAATATTTATTTGAATTGCACGCCCTCCAGTTTCACCGGAGTTGTCCCGCTAGCGGGACACCTATCCTTAATGCTGAAAAGTATGGACCCGAATAGACACTGGACCAGTATTAAATTTAACACTGTCAGTGTTAGATTTAACACTGAATAATTTGCTGTACACACCCACCAAGACATCTAGACAGCCATAACACCACATCAGCCCCCTCAAAGGGAAAAACAATGAACATATTTGTCAGACCCGGGGAGTAGGAGAGGAAGGTTGGCAGTGTTCAATCAGCTAATTTATTTAATATGCCAGTTCTCTCAGTCAGAGTCAAATTATCAGGGTAAAAAAGCCCTGGGTACAAGAGACATTGAGCTGGGTGGCAGGCTGTGAAAACAGACTGGTAACAGAGAGACACCTGTTAATGGCCGGGCTACAGACAGACAGGAGAGGAAGGACATGAGAGCAAAGGAGAAGGAGGGTTATTGAGCAAAGAGTAGCTCGCTCTCTTTCTTTCTCTCTAGCTTTCTCTCTCACTACATCTACCACTCCTCTCTTTTTATTTGTCCCTCCGACTCTTCCTCCCTCTCTGCAAATCTCTATCCCCTCTACTCAATTCTCTAATTTCTTATTTTATGCATAAACTTTTTACCCCCCTCTCTCAAACTCACCCCCTTCTATCCAACACTCCACACGTCCCTCTTTCTCATTCATCTCTCATTCTCTCCAACTCATTATGCCTATTCTTCTTTGTCAAATTCTATCTCTGCCCGCATCTCTATCGCCACAACTCTCTCCAAAAAGCTCTCTCTGTATCTCCTCACCATACATTGTCTTTGATATCAAGTCTGATTGGGGATATTCCACTCTGTGTTTTACATCCTAAATCCGTTGTAGTTCTGCCAGTGTCTTTTAACTCTGTGCTCTTTTCTGACCATGAACATTATTTGTCTGACCCATTTTGACATCATCCGACATCAAAGGAGTACCCTGCTGTGTATGTTCCATTTCTTAGATCTATCTTAGATAATCTTCAATCTTAGATCATCGGTTTGACTCAAAAGTATTGCACTATAAATGAAATTAAATCTACTTGTCACATGCTTCGTAAACCACAGGTGTAGACTTACTGGCAAGTTGAATCAAGGGAGTAGTGTGCCATTTGGGATACAGCCACTATCTCTAGCCATCTCTAGCCTGAAAACATGGAGGTCTGTTCTGAACACAAAGCCTGTCTGAAAAGATGCAACCTCTACTGGTTGTAATGGAGTGAAAAGTAAGCTACAGTAATAACACCCTGAGAGACCATCATGCAGTCCAGTTTACCAGCATTAATCTCAGGCTGGCCCACAGGCATCAAGGGTGCGGCAGGTAGCCTAGTGGTTCGAGCGTTGGGCCAGTAACCGAAAGGTTGCTAGATTGAATCTCTGAGCCAACAAGGTAAAAATCTGTCATTCTGTCCCTGAACAAGGCAGTTTACCCACTGGTCCTAGGCCGTCATTGTAAATAAGAATTTGTTCTTAACTGACTTGCCTAGTTAAATAAAAATTACTAGAACACAACAACACTCCCTCAGCCCAATCTAACAATCTAATGCTTAAGTATTTTGTCAGTTGTTGTAATGTCATTTCACCCCATGACACAAACATTAACAAGTGCTATGGCCGTTGAGAATCGCTGAACATACATTATTGTGATTGATGTTGGTTTTGTGATAATCGTGCCATGCCTTCTCAAAAGAAGGTTGAGTAAACAGACAAACAGCTTCAAGCAATGGACAGGTTTCTCCCTTTTGGCTGGGCTCTCTCTCAGCTGGGCGAGAGAGCCAGTTGAAGACACTGGCTGCAACCTGCTGCCTGCTACACTCTAAAAAGTAAAGGTTCCTGGAGGATCCTTTAGGGATTATTCAAATTGAAATTGTGGGGGAACCCCTATAAGTTTGAATAATCTTTTAAAAGGGTTCTTCAAAGAACCCCTTTTAATAGTTCCTCAAAGAACCATTTGAAGAACCTTTTAGGGTATGTTTTTTTAACTACCCCCTCCTCCCATATTATTATTATTATTATTAATAATACACATTTCAATAACAACAATAACACTATTTTAGTTGTCAGTGTTTATTATGATTTTAGTGGGAAAGCAGAATAAATGGTAAATGTGATCTGCATAACATATCAATACCAATTGACATACCTTTGTATGCCTCCTCGTCTGTATACCTGCAGACACAGACAAAAAAGTGAGCAGTTCATTCATCTCCACCCAATACAGCTAGCCTTCAACATATTATTATAGCGTACATATTATTACCTCTTTGTGGATTGATATCCATTGAATTGTGTCCATTTTCTATTTTAGAAAGATTTGCACAAACATGAAAAGATAGATGGTATCATCATAAAACAATATCAATGTAGATCATACAAGGGACAAACCTCCGCTTACTGCCTGACTGCTGCAGCCCATACATTACCTCCTCTCGGGGTGTAGAGGGAGAGAAAGGAGCAAGTCAAGTTGTTGACACAAGAGTTAAATATATAGGAGAAGCCAGGGTTATAAGAAAGATAAATAGGGTAGGGCTAAGAGTTGGGTTGAGAGGAGAAAAATAGGAACATTTTGAAAAGTTACAGTAGGAGCAAGCAATGGGGAAGCTAGAGAAAGTGCAAGACACTGAAGAAAGCAGAACATGCTGTCCCCCAGTGAATCTTCAAATGGATACATTTATTACTATCATTGACTATTATCATTCCATTCGCATCAAATGCATGCACTAGTATCAAATGCATGCATCATACAGAGAGGGAATTTTAGCCAAAGGAAACAGCACTCCATCATGTTCCTCCTTTCCATTGAAAATACAGGGGAGTTGCAACAGTTGCTCACCACATAATTACACTGTTTCAAAATGTCAGTTGGTGACTTTCATGGATTTTGCAGATCTAAGTGAAGTGCTTGTGAAGTGAAGTCACAATATGCTCTTATCTTCTCTGACATAATGTTCCTTTCTCTCTCCATGATCCAGTCATATTCATACTGGTTCTTTTTCAGGCTGGATCCTAAATGACACTCTATTCCCACTACTTCTATCTGACCAGGGCCCATAAAGCGCTATATAGGTAATAGGGTGACATTTAGGATGCACACCTCAGATTCTAGATTTCATTAAACTGTTACAACTCTCTCAGGTAACTTTAAATCACAATCCCTACTTCCAAATTTATCCTCACTATAGCTCAAAGATACGTGTAGTTCGTCGGAACGATGTGTCGAAGGGACGAAAACCTGCTGGTTTGTAAATAAGTCATTTTCTGTTCCTTGTTCCATATGGCGTCAGTGGAGCAGTAAAAGCCTGCTCAGTTTGTGGGCCCCATCTGGGCAGTTGGAAGGACGGTTTGTGTTCTGACCTTACACCTTCCCACATGTTACCACCACCAGCATGAGAGAGAGAAAATGTAAATTAACAAACATGTTGCTCTCTTCTGAGGCCAACTCACGATTAATTAAATCAACGACACACCTGTCGGTGTAGCACAGTAGATCCATTACTCACAGTTCTACGTGAACATTTTGTATTTTTTACTTCTTGAAAATGTTGGATATCACAAGACCATCCAGGATCAACACAACATAATGACGATCCAGAATGAACACAACTATGACAGTGCAGGATCAGCACAGCTAAATAGCAGAACAAAATCGGAAACAAATTGAGCTGCTTTCCCTCAATCCTCACACAAGTCACTAGCTAAATGACGATCCAATATCAAGTGTTAACACAGCTTAATGACAATCCAGGATCAATCCGGACATTCTCTGCTATGATTCGGCCTGCTGTACAGCACAGTAAACATTAACTAGGCCAGTGAGTGATGGTAATGTGAGGCATATTAATGAACAGGACAGCTTTCTTCTCCAATTATTAACCAGAGGGTGGGACCTGAGGAGATAACTCTTCTTCAGGTGGCACAGGGCCGAGCACCAGCGGCTGTCACGCTGCCGCCCCACACAGCAGATTAATGGAAGGATACCGCCGCAAATGAATCACATATGGCTCATATCCTTCTTATCCATGAAAATGCATAAGTATCAAGGATGTTTTTCTTTTTCAATTCTAAAGTGTGATTCAAAGTGGAGCCTAGTACTCGGTTCTTCTAAGAAAAGGGAGATAAAAGAGAAGTGTAAATCAAGGAGCCCAAAGTCACCTACCTGTGAGTGTGTGTATGTGTGTGTGCTTGCACATGTGTCCACGTGTGTGTGCATCCACGTGCCTTCGTGCGCATCCAGGGTGGGAAATCATTACCATTGAGATTTTCCATTGTATAATTCATGTGTTCTGGTCTGTTCTGGGCTCCACCTGGGCTTTAGGTTCATCACATGACACATGAGATTAATTACAGTGGTGTTAGGAAGCTGAGGAGCCAGCACCTGTCCCGTCACAACCATACATCAGCATTAAGAAATCAGCCCTCTGCGAACCCTATTTATCAGACCCATTAAATGCCCGTAAGGCCCCCAAAGTGCTGCAGGAGCTGTGGAGAGAGAATACCATTTGAATGTGTGTTTAAAGGCCTGGCCCCAAGCCCACCTGAATCGCAAGAGGAAAAAGGGCTTCTGTTATGTTTCTTTAATTATTTACAGATAAGGTAGATTAGCTATAGAGCAATATTGCAATGACTGCAAAATGCTATTTAAAAATGGTATCAACTAAAATACAAAATGGCTTCTTTGTAACTATAATGATATTCACGGTGGTAAATTTGGTGGTGAGGATTGACACTGGAATAGTGTTGTCAGAACAGCATAAGCTGCTGTATGTGTTAATATGAAGTTGATATTTGAAACATGGACAGTCCAAGACCAACAGACAGAGTGCCATACATCATCACAATCCAGGCTTTTCATATTAAAGTCCAGCCAACAGAGAAATTGAGTCATACATCTAGACGTACAGGATAACACTGCGTGTGGCATACTATATTTCAAAGTAGTAGGGAGGGCAGGGAGTTTCAGACATGCATTAGCCATGTTCAGGAAGGAATACCTAGATTATGCTAGAACTCCACATTCCCAGTCATGGCACATTCCTGGGACAGGCAAAAATTCCCCTGGGGGACAGGGATTGGCTTGTGTCCAGTCCAACTGATAGCTAGACCTCATAACAAGAAGGACTTGTTTTTAATGAATGGCCTCTTTGCATGCATAGTGGGAACATGAAGTTTGGGCTTTCTGACAGTAGGCCTCGCAGGCAGGCTCAGACCTGGAGCCCTAGCCCTCCTGTCTTCTGTCGTCTCTCTCCACATCACCACTGGGCTCTAGGCTTAGCTGTATTGTTATTATTATTCCACACTTTGGCTGGAGTCTGAGTGCCTCAAACAAGCGCAGGTATTGTGTTTTGTGTTCCAACGGAGGGAAAGAAAGAGGGAGGGTGGGAGGGAAGGGGGGTACCAGTCACATTTCCCATCAGGGTCCGTCTTGGCAGCGGAGGGAAGTAATACCCCAGTCATCTTTCAACAGTATCCACTAATGAACTGTTTTTATATGACAGCATGTAATTACAAACACGGCCAGCCATGTCATGAAACCTTTTTTTCTACCTCCCCTTCTCCCCCTCCCTCCCTCCCTCCCTCCCTCCCTCCCTCCCTCCCTCCCTCTCGATCTCTCTCTCTCTCTCTCTCTCTCTCTCTCTCTCTCTCTCTCAACATCTGATGTTGAAATCATTCTCTGTGCCAGTTTGTACATCTACATTTGGAATCCAATTCACACCCCTGACAGTGTGGACGTTGTCAGACTCCCCGTACTAATATTTTGACATAACTGTACAGAGCAGTCTGTGCATGGCACTACCTTCCTCCTACCTTATGGAAGTATTCAGATACAGACTCGCATACCAAGCACCTGTCAGTGGGTGGAAACAGTGTAATTTGTATCATGATTATCTGTAAATTGTTACACAGTTCTTTAAACTGTGTTTGAAATTGTTAAAATTGGTTACTTCATATGCATGAAAGCCAGTGTGTAGTTTATCAAGTGTATTTCTCTACATAAAACATTAGAGAATTGAATTGATATAAATTAAAGGTGGAAAGAGCATTCCAGCATCAGATATTGTAACTTATTGTGAAATAATTTCATGCCAAGAAAGTTTCCCTAAGCGGAGAAAGATGGAGAAAAATATCCACATGCCAGAGATCTTATTTTCTAGTCTCAGTACTGTCCCTGCTGCCCTTGAAATTCTCAAAATGGCAAACTAATTTGTCAGCTTTTAGCTTGGATTTCTACCACTTCTGACCTTAGACCACCCTACCCTACCAAACCAATCAATATGCGCAGCAAACACACACACACACACACACACACACACACACACACACACACACACACACACACACACACACACACACACACACACACACACACACACACACACACACCTAACACTTTTTGGGTAGCCTTCTCCCTCCTCCCCACCACAGTTTTGGTTGAGGATAGGTTATCATGCTGCTTACAGTCATGCAGGTGAACAGGTAGATTCCTAACGATTTTCACTCTCCACTCTGAGGGACTTCCATGCAGTTCAAGGCCCACGGCCAAGGCCTCAGTCTCTCTCATCAGTATGCTGCACAGCAGAGCAGAGAAAATGCTTTCATCACAATGCAGAGGGCGAGCTAGGAGATGATACTTTGAGATGAAAACAGACAAATCATCTGTTTTCCAGAACGAGGGTGAGATTGGGATCTCCCCTGATGGAGAGAGAATGGCTCTCTCCTCTCTCTACTACTGTCTCTCTCTGTCTCTTTCTCTCCATCTCTCTCTCTCTCTCTCTCTCTCTCTCTCTCTCTGTCTCTCTCTCTGTCTGTCTCTCTCTCTTTCTCTCTCTCTCTCTGTCTCTCTCTGTCTCTCTGTCTCTTTCTCTCCATCTCTCTCTCTCTCTCTCTGTCTCTCTCTCTGTCTGTCTCTCTCTTTCTCTCTCTCTCTTTGTCTCTCTCTGTCTCTGTCTTTCTCTCTCTTTGTCTCTCTCTCTGTCTCTCTCTGTCTTTCTCTCTCTTTGTCTCTCTCTCTGTCTCTCTCTGTCTCTCTCTGTCTTTCTCTCTCTTTGTCTCTCTCTCTGTCTCTCTGTGTCTCTCTCAGTCTCTTTCTCTCCATCTCTCTCTCTCTCTCTCTCTGTCTCTCTCTCTGTCTGTCTCTCTCTCTTTCTCTCTCTCTCTCTCTGTCTCTCTCTGTCTCTCTCTGTCTTTGTCTCTCTTTGTGTCTCTCTTTGTCTCTCTCTCTGTCTCTCTCAGTCTTGTATAACTAACCTGGTTGGGACACACAATTCAGTGCCATTCAAAATCCTATTTTCCCCAACCCCGTACCCTAAACTTACCCTCTCCAGACCGGTATGATGTACAATGTAGAAACAGGGCAGAAAGTTGCAACCCATGGTTTGATACCAGCATAAACCACAAAACCTAACCTTAACTAACCCTAGCTCCTAACTCTAATGCTAAATCTAATTCTAAGCCTAACAAATTCTAACATTAAAACTAAACCCTATAGAAATAGCGTTTGACCTTGTGGAGACTAACAAAATGTCCCTTGTTGGTCTGTTTTTTGTTTGTTTACTATTTTGTGGGGACTTCTGGTCCAAGAACATGGATAATATCCTGCCACTGCAGATAACTTAATTACACTGAGTTGAGTCTGCCAAGATGCATATTCATGTGTCTTATCTACAATATGTCACAGTAAAGCTATTTCCAGGACATGGACTAAGTTCTGTTGGCTTAGCTTTAAGTAAAATATTCTACAATGTGTTCTACATGTGAAACGGTTTACTTATTTAAATAGTGGCTTACCATAGTTTGTTTCCATGTCCTGTAACACATATGAATTGGCTTGAGAACACAGGCAACAGCTCTCCTCTTCTCAATCTGTGTCTACTGAAAACTTGTACTTTGGACAGTTACTTTGATATGCATTTCTTTGTTTCCCAAATCCCGATTTTTCTAACTAAAATCCCTTTACCCTTCAAAATGTGGACTTCTCTTCCCACGTTTTTATGGTTATATTTTTATAGCCCTCTATGGGACAATGGGAATGCGTAGACAGCAAACACAGAGAGCCGGCCTGTGTTTAGTTAGCTAGCTCATTTGTGTGAGTGTACATTACCTATACATAAAATGCCTTGCATTGACCCTGTGTCCTAATTTACGACACAGTCAGAAAAGCCTTGCTAATGGGCACACTCCCCCTAAAATAGCCTGCCTCACAGAGGCCACCATACATCATGTAACTGTGCCTGGGGTTGCATCCTAAATGGTACCCTATTTACTATAGAGCACACTACTTTTGATAGGACCCTGGTGTCCACTCATTTCATTCCATCAGGCAGAAAGGAAAGGGAAGACCCCCGGCGGAAAAAAGAAATGGCGTTAACAGGAGCACTTTCCCCCGGGCGATAAAGAGGGAGGGCACGTTCCTCCCTCTCGGTCTCTGCTAGCTGCACTCTACCATGTCATTCCAGGGGTATTTAATAGACCAAGTTGTGATGGACAACTGTGTTTGTAACTGGAGATTTGTACCTTCCTGGGCCACGTCTTTATACCTGCAGCCAAGACTCAATAAGCAAAATTACGTTGAAAATATATTTTAGATGTCTTTTCAGATGTCGACATCACAGGTGCTGAATGAAAGGTAAGAAGACGTCTTTCCGGACGTTGAAATTATGTCTTATACGGAAGTCAAAAACATTTATTTTCCGAATGGTGAACATACTGTACATCTTTTCTGGATGTTGAAATCAGGTGTATTTTACGTACTGAATGAAAGGTAAAAATATGTATTTTCCTGACGTTGAAACAATGTAATTTACAGACATTGAAAATACATTTTTTTACGGTCATTGATTCTATGGCCAAATTTCAACTGTCATACGTTCTCAATTCAGTAAACATTATATCAATAATATGTTTTTAAACCAATTAATAGGAAAGAGGAGCCAACTGGAGATTGCAACAAAACATGAATTATTGCTCCCATCTATGACATGCTTTTAATGTATGTTATCTTTTTCAAAAGCTTTAAAACTGGAAGTGAGGATGTTCGAAGTAGTCCAGCATACAGAATAAACCAACAGACCACTTCAACTACAATAACAGATTTTGTTTTCTTGCAACGACTGTAATATGTTGTTTTTCTACCTTAGTTACTCTGGATAAGAATGTCTACTTGAATGACCAAAATATAAATGCAAAAACAAACACTTGCAAAGCATGCTGGGCATTATTCTAGCCCCCAACCAAGTACACATTTGGTCGGTGAGGACCAGATCCAAACCTGAACAAATCATAGACGCCTAGGCTATGTTTCACAAGTATGAACATCACAGTACAGTATAGCACAGTTTAGTACAGTGGAGCATAGTAGAACATTGAAGAGTACAGTACAATATGGTACGGTACAGGACAGTAGAGTTTTATTCAGTAGAGTACAGTACAGTACGTTACAGTACAATATAGTTTAATTGCATTAGACTAGAATACAGTAGAGTACAGTAGAGAATACTACAGTAAACTATAGTTTAATTCAGTGGAGTAGAGTACCGCACAATACAGCATAGTTGAATTCAGTAGCGTACAGTACAATACAGTACAGTTTAGTTCAGCAGAGTACAGCATATTAGAGTAAAGTAGGTCACAATATAGTACAGTATACTTTACTTTTCTTTACTTTACTGTACTGTAGTATGCTCTACTGTATTGTACTGTATTGTACTCTACTGTCCTTTACTTGTTTTACTGTACTGTGTACTGCAATGTACTGTACTCTGATGTGCTCTACTGTATTGTGCTGTCCAAATTCGTGAAACATAGATGTTTATGATTGATTCAGATTTGGTCCGGTCTGGACCAAAACTAGACGTCCGTGGACGTTGAATTCAAGGCCGGTCGGGACCGCACCAAAACAATTCCCCAAAAAAGACGAAGGACCAAAAAAAGAAGTGCAAAAGACGTCACCTGAAGTCAAATGCTTAGAGGGGAGTGTCCTCCTCGCCTCACCTCACCTCTGCGCAGCGGAAAGCCCTGGGACTTGACTTGTAGAGCACAACTGTATTTATACATAGGAGATAAATAAAACAAATACAAACAAATAAAGCTGAAGACAAATGTGTTTTTCAGGAGTGGCCATGAGTAGTTCCATGAGTTATCCCTGAGAATGTAACCGTATGGGGTAAAACTCTTATAGTTGCCTAAGTTCCAGAGTTTTTCTTGGTGAGAGCAGATACACCCAGGGACGGGGCTAGTGTACTACGGCTGTTCAAGATCAAAAACGTGTCTAGTCAGAAGAATAAAAAAATAAAAAATCTGGATTAACAAAGCTGAAAACAAATGTTTTACTAGGGATGGGTCCTAAATAGGTCCAGGAGATGTGCCTATGACCTTTTTTTTTTTTTGCTGATGTTGCATGGTCATAGAAAAACTTGACCCACATAGAGTATGACCACTCCTGGCAGCACATTTGTTTTCAGGTTTGTATTTATTTTGTTTTTCATCATCATAAGCCCTATGCCAGGGCAGGGCAGGGTCCTTGCCATGGAGGGAGGCTGTGCCGAGATGTACTCAATGTAATCAGAAAACCCCAGCCAATGTTAGGAACATTTCTGTGATAACCTGTGTTTGCAGTGAGGTTAAATTACTGTACCGTAGCCTACATCTCACCAACAAGAGCTACAATCCTCTGCTTTGATCCCTGCCAGCCCAGCCATCACTCAGGCTAGGGCCTGGGAGAATTCACTGGAGGTCTGACCGGACAGCCCCAGGTTCCAGGGCCCAGAGCCAAAACCCTGAAGTATTGCAGCAATCTCAATTAATGAATATTGTTTTAGTGGTGGTATCATTTCATGGCTGATACAGTGTGTACCATGAAAATAGCGAGCAGCGGGGGCTCGTGGTGCAGCCTGTAACCGATCTGGGCGGTTGCCTTGCCAACAAAAACTGACTCACTTCTTGGAATCTTTGAATTTGCAACAATAAATCAGGACAGGGAGTAGCGGCCAGTCAATCTACCCAGGGTCTGAAACTCAAGCCGTCACATTGTGTGTGTGTGTGTGTGTGTGTGTGTGTGTGTGTGTGTGTGTGTGTGTGTGTGTGTGTGTGTGTGTGTGTGTGTGTGTGTGTGTGTGTGTGTGTGTGTGTGTGCTGCATGTACATGTGTGGGTACAGTGTGTGTGTGTGTGTCCATGTGTGTGTGTCCGTGTGTGTGTGTGTGTCTGCATGTGTGTGTGTACATGTGTGTTGGGTCTAGGGGCTCAGAGTGAGGCGTCTCTCTGGATCATATCTGTGCCACTTAATCATGTCTCTCAGCAGCTGAACAAATGGAGATTGACGTTGTTCCCACTTCTGCTCTCATCCCTGTGAGTGGCTTACACACGGGCATGACCGATCCCAGCACATGCGTGTCACAAGATATACGAGCGGCTGCACATATGAACTACTTCACAAAATGTGTTGAAGAATAGAGTGGAAGTGTGCACTACATCGAACAGAGGATGAGCTAGGAATAGGACAGTTTGGGTCTCCACGTACGTGAGGCTTTTGTGACTTATGTTCTGACAAGCCCTCCCCGGCTAGCACAAACTACTTGGCTAACAAGCAATGCAGTGCAAAAGGGAGTACAAACTAACTCAGAGCAGACTTTCACAATTTCACTGGTCCAGGTAGTTTTAAACTTGCCATAGGCTATAGTCTGGCTTGTATTATACCATATTGAAATCATTACATTATAATACAGTTTGACTTGATATTGACACTGGGATATGGACTTTTAATGATTTGATACTTAACATGACTGAATAGTCATGAGAACAACCAAAAAAAGAGATGTAAGCCAAGTGTGTGATCTCTCCATAGACTTTGGCAAGTCAATTTGGGAACACTTATCTCATCCTGGTCTTATGAGGTAAAACAGACTTTCAAAAAGCTTTTAAAAAGTGAACTTTTCTAATGGGCCAAATGGTATCTTGAGATATTCACGTGTAACTTAGACCTTTGCTTGAATCTTTGATGTCAATTGGAGAAATCAGAGTCTGAGTTATGCTTCCAAATATCAAATTCGGGTTTTGGCACCAATGTGCATATAATCAAAACAACACAAAGTTTGAAAATGTGCTTTACATGTGTTGTGGCTTTTATTCTTTATTTTCTTACTATTCCATCATTTCCTCCCTGTATTCATAAGCGTCGAAGAGTGGGTGTGGATAAGATTTAACTGTGCCGCAATAACAGCAATATATTTTTTAAAGGTTCTCACAGTTCTCAATTTGTGTCACAGTTCAATTTGGCTAACTATTTCAAACTTCTAATTTCTGTCCAGACAACAGTATTTACAGGCATAAACAAACAACGCTTTTCCCAAAAACATTCTCTGTGGTATGTCATTTTATGGTACATACAGTTGTGTGTGTGTACTGTATTTGTGTGCGTGCGTGTGTGCATGTGTTCGTGTATGCATTCTTGCTTGCTTTCTTGTGTGTACAGTATAAATAAATAAAACGACCAAACAAGTCCATTGAGCCAACATCCACACACATATATTACATCTGGTTCCTCAGATGGGGCTATAGATGTTCTCTATCAACATAATCATCTCCACATGCCCTGTGGAGTGTGCAATGTTATGTACACATTTGCTCCCTAACCACCGCCTTCAGCTACAAATCACAATCAAAATGATTACCTCTCAGAGATTAATGTAGCCTACTACATGACCTGTTACAATAATGCTTTTGGGTTGCATGATTGAATGGTTGTAGTAATTTTGAAGACAACAAATATTAGGCTACACAGGTTATTTTGTTCAAACTGGGATTGAAAATGTACCAAACCTTACAGCGCAGCTAAGACTATAATAATGCTTATTTTAGGTAAGTTTTGGTAATGATATAGACAGAGCCAGTGGGTGACAATCAGTGGTTTAAGAGAGTTACAGTGCAGCTAAGAGTATAAATGCTTATTTTAGGTAGCTCTCTTAAACCACTGATTGTCACCCACTGGCTCTGTCTACACCATTGCATCATGCCTAGGGCTAAACCATTTGTGTGCCCTTCTCACAACTGACAGTTAGCTCTCATTGGCTATTTTGAAAAAAATATGAAAATTCTGATTACAGAAGAAAAGGAGAGCGGAGCGAGACATCCCTTCAGAGATTGTGTGTGTTCGTTTCTTAATATATATTTTTGATTTAATTGTATAATTTTAGATTTTTCTATTTATTTTGTTCCCTTTTTCTCCCCAATTTCATGGTAACCAATTGGTAGTTACAGTCTTGTCCCATTGCTGCAGCTCCCGGACTCGGGAGAGGCAAATGTCGAGAGCCGTTCATCCTCCGAAACACAACCCAGCCAAGCCGCACTGCTTCTTGACACAATGCCCGCTGAACCCGGAAGCCAGCACCAATGTGTCGGAGGAAACACCTGGCAATTGTGTCAGCATGCATTGCACCCGGCTCACCGCAGGAGTCGCTAGATCGTGATGGGACAAGAACATCCCTGCTGGCCAAACCCTCCCTCTAACCAGACGACGCTGGACCAATGCCTGGACTCGAACCAGGATCTCTAGTGGCACAGCTAGCACTGCGCCACTGTCTGTTTCTATGTGTGCTTGCGAGAGAGCTTTAGCAATAATTTTTTTTCTCTATTTTCCCCTCCCAGCTCAGCTGAGGTCGATGCTTTGTCTTCCGTCTGGTCTGCCAACCAGCGCTAGGCCCCTTTAATGTGAAAGACACAAGGTTAGGGGATCCACTTACTAAACAGCAGCAGCCTCCGCCAGGTAATCAACTAAGCATGGCATTGCAATTTGACCTGGGTCAACCAGGCTCATACCTCCACTTTAAGACAGGAGGCGAAAGCCCTGTGAATGTCTCAAATGGTACCCTATACCCTATTTAGTGCATTACTTTTGACCAGATCCCTAGATCCTCAGACACTCAGTCAATGGGAATTTGCATGAAATGCTTTCTATTTAGTGTGGCCTCTACTGTTCTAATCTTGGTTATCTCTATATCCCTTTGTCTCTTAGTGGTTGTTTTTTTAGTTTTTTTCTTGCCTGGAAGTAAAAATGGAAATGTTGTTTATAGACCATTGCATCATTTTGTTTGTTCCATAACATTCTTTAAATGTATGGTTTATAATCTGTTTCCAAGGATGCCAACAGGCTGAACGTATGTAGGAGTTAGGCTTAACCACTAATGGGGGTTAAAAAATGTGGCCTGCAGGAATGAGGTCTAATCCAAATGGAGCTGATTTGGATTTAAGCTTTTAATAAAGATGCAGAGCATCACACCCACTTGGCAGACGTAAACTTTTCCACTTCTCTTTGTTTCTTGGCAGCATCATGTAAAACAAAAGTAGAATCCAACCCACCGGTTGCCAACCCCTACTCTCCCAG
The DNA here is from genome assembly GCF_901001165.1 of Salmo trutta. Taxonomy (NCBI): domain Eukaryota; kingdom Metazoa; phylum Chordata; class Actinopteri; order Salmoniformes; family Salmonidae; genus Salmo; species Salmo trutta. Next base: position 7,360,689 of record NC_042989.1, on the reverse strand, counting down.
ACCTCTTTGAAATGCCCATTAAAGTGAATTTAGTCATTTTCTCCTGTTTTCATTTCCCTCCTCCTCTGCCTCTGGAATGATGCTAATATGTTTTTCTAGCCAAGTGCCCCGACACCACAACAAATTCTTTAGGAGCGAAGCAAGAGTCTAATGTTTACCATCTTGGAACTCGTTTTGAGTTCATGCTTTTGGAAAATCTGAAATACACCATCGGATCGTTAACAACCTTTTTTAACATAGCCCAGTTATTACAGAGCTAATGCTGCATTGGATGGGTTGATCTTCAGTTTCGGCTAAGTTTGCAACATTTCTGTAACGTTCCTCAAATTCACAGGTTTTCCAGAAATCCCATTTAGAAGATTTCCAGAATCAGGAAGGAAAAAGCAGGAAATCCAGAATCATCCAACCAGTATTTCTGGAAAACCTGGTAATTTGGGGAAAGTTAGTCTTTTTTCAACCCTTGAGGAGAGTAGAGGATTCAAGGCTAATGGTTGTTCAGAACCACTGGCTTGGTCTCAGTGGGAGGTGCTAACAGTATAAATGCATAAATAAATAATTTGGTAATTTGAATAACCGAAGAAAGAAGCTGGAGCCCCCTGCTAAGAAATATATTGTCTGGTCCATTGAGCTAGATTTCTCCTCAATGGAATATAGTTCAGCCGATTCAATTCAACAGTAATCTTGTATATTACAGTTGATATGCTCTATCTAGCCTGATCATAAAATGTAAAGACCTAAATATGAGACCGTTTTTTTTGCTTCATTTGATGATATCTACTCACTATATGCTTCATAGAAAAACCCAGACAACTCTCTAAAATTAGGTGTGAAATTATTCAGTCTCGTACTGAAAAACTTCTACAGTTTGCTATAGAATACTACAGTACTTACTATAAAAGTCTATAGTAAAAGTATACTGTAGAATACTTTACTACACACTGTAGTATCCCTCAATAATGTGTACACAGCAAATTCTCCAGTGTTAAATCAACATGGACAGTGTTAAATTTAACACTGGTCCAGTGTCTATATGGGTCCACACTTTTCTGAATTAAATTAACAGACTGCTTAGTGTAAAAGCTTATTTGCATATTTTCCAGAGTGCCTTGCCTTTCAAGTAAATTGTATAGTTGCCACCAATGATTGTATTTGTTAATGACAGACATGGCTGTTGAATTCACCAAGCATGATTATAATCTGATATGTTAGAATTAAAATACAATTACTTAACACAATACAACAAGTATTTCACAAAGTCACATTATGATGGATTGCAAAGTGATTGTCATGTCCTGACCATAGAAAGCTGTTATTTTCTATGGTAGAGTAGGTCAGGACGTGACAGTTTTTTTTTCTAGTTTAGTTTTTCTATGTTGTTATGTTCTAGTTTTGTATTTCTATGTTGGGTTTTTGTTTGGGATGATCTCCAATTAGAGTCAGCTGGTCATCGTTGTCTCTAATTGGAGATCATACTTAAGTAGGTGTTTTTCCCACCTGGGTTTGTGGGAGATTGATTTTGAGTAGTGTATGTTTCACCTCTGCGTCACGGTTTGTTGTTTTTTGTTCTTTAGTTTATGCGTATGTATTGCATAGTTTCACAGTGAAAATAAAATGTGGAACAACACACATGCTGCACTTTGGTCCGTTCCTTCCTACAACAACCTTGACAGTGATGTGTAATTCATATTGCAATCAAGGCAGAGTGGGGATATCTAGCATTTGGAATTTTTATTCAACCACAACCTGATTTCAGATTGACTGCCGGGTTGGGAAGTATAAGATGTGAAACTACCTAAAGCATCTAAACTGGAGTTTAGAAAAATATATGTTAATTATACTTGATTAACATTAGATTAATTATGCTACTTTGTTTCAAAAACATATGTATAAACAAAAAATGTTTAAAAAATCCTTCCAGGTTATAGAAAGATCACATCTTCACACACACACACACACTCTCCACTTCTATGTCAAAGATAATACAACAAAACACTATAGTAAATACTACAGTATAGTACGATCCTCAAGAACAATACATTAATTACAATAGTATTTATACTATAGGTAACTGGAAATACTACAGTAAACACTACAGTAAAGTCTACAAAAACACTACAGTGAATGCTACAGTAAAGTCTGCAAAAATACTACAGGGAATACTATAGTATTTATACTATAGTATTTATACCATAGTATACTGTAGAAGTCTTTTCATGTGGGTCATCTGTATGTTTTAGAGATCTGCCCTGAGTGGAAGTAAAATTTGCCAAACTAAAAACCAGAAGCATGACATGAGGACAAGGCACTTTGTGACCAGCTAACAAGAGACCCCAAAAAATGCATGCCCTGTCATTGTTCACAGTTTGGAGTTAAGAGCCCAAGTCCTTGCTTAGCCTCAATACGTCTCCCCTCATTTGTGAAAGAGAATACCCTTGGAACCATCCATTTACTACAGAGTATTGCTACTACATATTTCAGCTCTGTCCTTGTTCTGGAAACCCCTTTAACCTGTCTCCAAAGCCAGGGGAACCAGCTTCAAACCAGCCCTGCCCGGGGAGAGGAGATCTAAACATATACTGTACTATAGTCATTAAGTCTTGTAGTCATTAGGTACCCAATGACTGTACTGTCAATGGGCCATTTCAGCAAGTATTCACTGTTTTGTGTGTGTGCACGTGCACATGCATGTGTATTGTGTTTCTGTATGTGAATGTTTGTGTTTTATCTTTCTACAACTACAGTGGCGTACAGTAGGTGACCTGTCCACAGCAACCCGACCAGCAATAAAACTGTTATGCCGCACTTTGTCACTGTCACATGTCTCACAACACGTAAATCCACTGTGACTTCTGTGGCATAAGCAAAGTTAAAGCCCCAGAATGGGTTGTTGCTTTTGTCAACATACAGAGTAGTAGCCAACATAAATTCATTTTCATCACAATATAAGTGGCTGGGAGCCATAGGATTCATTTAAACTGTTGCTTTTTCTAGTAAATACATTTTCCAAAACTTCTTCAGGCACTAGATATAACAAACCTAAAACTACAAAACAAAAACTGCTGGTAAAAGTTTGTATTCTACTCCATGTCATATTTTTGTAGAACAGTACAAAAGCTCTTTTTGATCTTGAGATGTTTTCAAAGCCCTTCCACTGGTCAATCGGCTTCAGAGAAATACAACAATCATCCTATTGAATCACAATACAGTTGTGAGATGTATTCAAATTCTGGTCTGTCGGAATTGTACTATTTCTCTGAACAGCTCTGTCCAGGATTTAATGATTGAGGTAGTATTTGAATGAATTAATGTCAGTAAATAGAACTGCAGGGCAAACAGCTAAAAAGAGGCGCTGATGGGATAGCAACCATAACTGTGGTTTCACCTTTGATCAAAACACTGTAAAAGACAAGCGGATGGACTGCAAACACACTAGGAAAGCAGAGACATGCAATATGCACACACACAAACACACCCCCCCCCCCCCCCCCACACACACACACACACATATAGTAGATATACACACCAAAGTCTTCTAAGAGCCTATCCCTACAATGCTCAAGAGGCCTAGTAGTGAAGACCCCCATTGAGACTTTCATTTTATTCCCCTTTTGACAAATGAAACAACTCATGTAAGATTTTGATCTGGTTCTGTCTGTTGTTTTAAATCTACTATTCCAAGCTACACTATGTCATGTCACATCTACTCCCGCTCCCCGTCGCTCAACGTCGCCAGTTTATTCATTATTACGCACACCTGCCTCACGACACTCACCTGGACTCCATCACCTCCCTGATTACCTCCCCTATATCTGTCACTCCCTTTGGTTCTTTACCCAGGCGTTATTGACTCTGTGTTTCATGTATGTACGCACGCACGCTACTTGTGTTTCTTGTTTTGTTCACTCTCTGTACTTGCTTCCCGATTCCTAGCATACACGTTACACACTGTAATGGAAAACTGTAAATTATACGGTAATTTTGTATATTATCAACAGTAAAATACTCTGAAATGTTTTAATGCAGCATACTTAACATTAGGATGCATTGTGGGGAATTGTTGTGGGCAGGGAAAGAAATGCTGCATTTCAAATGGTACTGTAATTCCACCCCACAGAATAAAGTACATTACCGTATTTTTGGAACAACAAAAACATTTTGGCCACTAGTGAGTGCATGTTATTGTTGTTTCCGGATAATTAACATATTTTGAGACATGCCTTGTAAGAAGCTTTCTTTGTTGCAACAGTGAATTTAACTCCTATGTGGTTATAGTGCCCCAGCATTTTAAAATGTATAGGGGACAGATTGGAGTGGCAGCAAGTCTTAAATCTTAAAGTTGCAATGTGTAACTTTTTGGGTGACCTGACCAAATTTACATAGAAATGTGTGTTAAAGATCTGTCATTCTCATTGAAAGCAATTAAGAAGCAGTAGATATGTTCTATGTGTGCTTTTTCTATGCTTCCTGTTGTCAATTTTCTTTTTTTCTTACATTTTTTATCTTTTTTTATATACCTTTTTTTAACCCCAATTTATTCAGGTTTAGTTTTCGTGTCTTTTACTTTCTGTTTTGTACACCAGCTTCAAACCTCTGACAATTCATTATTTTTGGTTATAATTATTATTTTTATGGTTTAGATGGCACAATGATTCTCTACACTATACTTGCTTGTTTTGTCACATAACCTAAAACTAGGCAAACTATTAGACATTTTGCAAGCAGGAAATGGCGGAGCGATTTCTGCATAGTGCATCTTTAAATGGTTGAGGATTTTGCCATGTCCTTTTAGTCTGTTTTGCCCTGTAGTTGCTGTCAGTTTAGAAGCCTTTGTTTAGGCCGCTAGATGTGCAAGTAATATACTGTGAAACACCAAATATTCATTAAAATCCTTAAGTGTCTATTGACGCATGGGCTGCGTCTCAATCCACCACATCCGCCTATGTCGGCCTTTCACATCTGGCGGTGGAAGGTGGCTGAGCTACAGCGGTGTTTGTCAGACCATGAGATATCCCAAAAATTGGTCTTCTCATGGAAACGTTTGGGCTACAAACTAATATGTAGCGTCCGAAACATTTGGGCTTCAAACTAATATGGAAAGATGAGATTCTCACAAACATGATTGTTTTCTCCGTTTTGCTCTCCGACCCCCACAAGTGCCATGGGACTCGTCAGAACGTAAGCTGATCCTGATTCAAAAAATTGAAGTATGGAGGTAGTTTTGAGCCAACAAAAAAAGTGGTTAAATATGTGTCCAAAAAACAAAAAGCTATTCCTTATGATTTATTTTTGGACCGTCTGTTTTGCCATTTATTAATTTGTTATTCAATGCGTTTCTATGGGCTATAGTAGTAAAGGCCAAATAATTATAAAAAATGTTGATACCTACAGGGGTCATAAAATTCTAAATCAAATAGCTAAATGATCCATGGTATGACCATCTTAAAATAATTCCATATGTTGGCTTGGTAAAACACCCTCCCAAAGGCTTAGACCTTCAGTATGCTGTAATGTTTATAAAAACTTTACCTAGCAACCAACCTGCTCGCACCAATCCCTTACAATTACAGTAAAATACTGTGAAATACAAACTCCTGTCCTCAATGAATTTCATTCATTCATTCATTCCGATTACGGTAACATTTACTTTTTTACAGTACAATACAGTCAATTATATGGTATTGTATTGTGTGTCATTACACAGTACTTGCTTTGATACTGTATTTATTTATATTACAGTAGATGTACTGTAATATGACATACAGAATTTTACTTGCCACTGAGCCTGTAAGCTACTGTCAAAATCAAGGTAATCCCTTTCCAGTGAACAAAATTCCCAGAAGTGGAGAAACGGTGAACAGTTATACGGATTTCATGGACTGTGGCCCGTCTGTAGTTATTCTGAATTCATGTTCAGATTTAAAGAACTTACATCAATACATTACATCAGACTAGATGACATCTGTGTATTTTCAAATAATTGCATTTTGTGGTATCGCTGTATTTTACAGTACTGTTTCCAATAGGAGATTGTATGATAGTAACGGTACTTACGTCAAAAAAACTTGAATTTGTAACTACATGTTAAGCTGGTTTCAAATGGTACGGCAGTGCTTGATTAAACAAACTAGTAATTAATGTTGTTATTGTGTAGTTACAATTGTAACAAGTATTTTATTTGTAAATACCTAGAAAATACTGTACTGTAAAATAAAGTAAAATAAAAAATAAAATACCACCATATAGGCTTTACAAATTAAGACAAGTCATTAAAAATATATATTTAAATATATTCTGTGGTCTTATTCTCCAAACACTAGCACATAATTGAGGAGGAAATTCACTCAACAAAATAAATTAAGTAATAGGATAATGCCGTATTTCCATCTACAGGGCAAATCTGTGTGCCTTACTATATATTAAGACATATTTGAAAAACTACAGTACGTGTTTCACGCTATGTCTTTGGACATAATACTTGAAAGGCCAGCAAGAATTCAAACTATCTATGAAACTACCCTTGCATGTGTATTGCATTATAAATGAACACTTTCAGCTTGAGTTACTCTTTGTAATACATGCTGTATTACATGTGATCTTCATATAACTTTGAATATAACTTTGAATATGGTTTCTTGTTTCACATTTGATCACAATGCACTGTAACATTGATTATAACTTTGAGGATAGTTTTGTCGTTCATTATGTTTTCACCATACATACCTTTATAAGGTTTATCGAACCTCTACCAAACATGTCTTAGCAAACATTGAAATAATGATCATAAAGATTTGAATTAATTGTCCACCCGTAAGCGCATGCAGCAACAATTTAACGGTTCCCCATATAGATACTCATTACATCAGGTAATTAGGTAGACTGGCTCTTTACCTTCTCTAGGGCTGCTGTCAGGGACTCTAAATTCATGCAGTCTCGCAGTCCTCCGTGGCGCTCCCCCTTAGTTGTACTGCACAGTCGACTTGTAAACTTTCAGAGAGAGAGCAGGAGACCGGGGCCACTGCTCAGCAGCTCAAGCAACTTTTCAGTGAGATCAACACCTCAGCATTTCCTTCTCTTCATCCTGTGTAACTTAACCCTCTCACTCCCTCTGTCCCTCTTCCTCAACTCCCCCTCAGCCCTGGACCAGCCCTCCACAGGCAGGCATCACACCTCCAGTTGGGATTTTGACTTCCTCTCCTTTTTATTTAACCCCTAAGCCCAGCTAGCGATGAGCTCACAGGTGCAGTAGGGTCGGGTTTCCAGGCCTCGTGAAGGAAGGAGAGCCTGGGGAAGACCAGAGAACACAGGGGAGAAGGAAAAAGTGAGAGAGGCCAGGCTGGTTGAGGAGTCTCTATATCTCACAGATGGAGACCTTGCTTTAGAACAGAATCGCAACTTCAACGAAGCTTAAGGTAGGGGAAACGGTACTCTTGTGAACAATGAGGGGTTCCCCAAAAAAAGAGGTACAGAAACTTTTCAAGCTAAGCGGTCGTTTTTATGAGGTCAACGTGAACAGTCTATGTAGCTAGCTAGTTGAGTTAGCTCTGTTATTTAGAAAGGGATTTCTACGGGTTCATTACAGTGTGATGTGCTTTTATGTGCTTTTATTTTTTCAGATGACTTACCTATGACCTATTTTTACGTGATGTGTCTCATCTGAATGCTGCAGAACACATGTGCATTGCATCATTAAAGGTAATGACATCATGTCATAACCCCTCCTAGTATTGACGGTAATGGAACCGTTTAGTAGTTCATTGGAGAACACCCCATTGAAGAACACCCCATTCCATGTAGAGTGCACTACTTTTGACTAAAACCAGTGCATAATAGGGAATAGGGTGCCATTTGGGACGCAGTCAGAACATATATAAAACTCACTACTGACTTGTTAGTAGTTGTGGGACAAAGAAAATGTGTTTTCTTCAATATCTTGTCAACAGGGATACTGTAATTCAAATCAACAGGACTGGACGGCAGTATGCCTAGAAACTTCTCTGTGTTTGTGCATGTGAATAATGGAGCCGTGATCCACAGATTAGGTATTAGCCCATATTTATTATTTATCTGGGTGAGAGAAAGTGCTTTGACAAGGTCTAGCTAGCACAGGCTCCCACTGGTCAATGGCTGTCTCAAATTGAACCCTATTTTCTATATAGTGCACTACTACTGACCCATAGGGCTCTGGTCAAAAGTAGTGCACTACATAGGGTGCCTATGTGTCTTCTCCAGAGGAGGCTGGTGGGGGAGCTATAGGAGGACAGGGTCATTGTTATGGTTGGAATGGAATAAATGGAACCTTATCAAACACATCAAACATATGGAAAGCACAAGTTTGACATTGTCCATTAATTCCATTCCAGCCATTACAAAGAGAGTCTGTCCTCCTATAGCTCCTCCCACCAGTATTTTCTGGTCCTCTCATTTAAAATCATTAGGGAGTTTTAACCCATATAGATTTCTATCTCAGTTCTCTATCTTTATGTTTTTTGTTGTCACCCAGAAGGAACTTACTACTTACAATATTTTGAAAAAAAATGTATGTATCTCAGACATAGACATGGACTAAAATGAACAGAATGCAATCTCAACAAATTTGTCATTATTGATGTGGAATCAACAAAACTCCAAAGCCAGTTAACCAACCAGTCATAAACACCTTACAGTACACTGGAATACATGTCACAGTTTTCAATCCTGTCGACTACACCACAATGTCCAATCTGTGCAATATATTTTGGGGGAGATGTCTGCAGGGCCCCTAAACATTCAGGGAGGTTGTAGTGTCACATGCCATTTAAAGAACAGGTCCTACCTTTGATTATATCATCTTTGCAGGTAATGCAATACAACAAATATCACTCTGTCACTTTTCTAATACACCTCAGGAATGTGTCTGACTTGTGGTATGTGTGAGAACATCAGTTACAGTATCACATAAATTATACATGTATATCAATGAAGAAGCATTCAAAGAGAAGAGATTCTCTGTATGTTCTGCTCGAGTGTGAGAATTATTCATTCAAACATCCCAGGAATCCCCCTTTTCTCCCCCCAGGAGGTAGTTCTGTGAACGTTAGAGACCACACTCGATACGTCACCAGCTCTGAGCTGTTCAGACGGACACTAATATAATGTTACCTCTGCAGATTGCAGGAAATGAACTCTGTAAGATGTCATTGTCCCTGAGCTCTCTCTCTCTGTGTGTGTGTGTGTGTGTGTGTGTGTGTGTGTGTGTGTGTGTGTGTGTGTGTGTGTGTGTGTGTGTGTGTGTGTGTGTGTGTGTGTGTGTGTGTGTGTGTGTGTGTGCGTGTGTGAGTTGAGTTGGTATGTGCTGTTATTGTCTGTTATTCTAAGTCCCCGAGCAAGAATTGTCTGAAATCACATATAAAATAGCTGTTTTCACATGTTGATCTTAAATTTCACGTGAAACTATATTTTCACATGTATTACATTTAGAGTTCAGATGTTAAACACAACCTTTTAACATGTGAGGAGAATAACATGTTTAAATGTTATGTTTCACACGTAAAAAATTCACTTTTTGGGGGGTGTTAACTGGTAATGTGTTTGTTACAATGTGCATTATAAAAAAATATTGTTCAGAGTCAACATTTCAACATTTTGAATGGTAAGGGTAAGGAAGATGGTATATGAAACACGAACATATTTAGACTGAAAGCGGTGCTGTTGTTATGGATGCCAAGGGACACTGACACTTGATGTGCATCCCAAATGGCACCCATTTCCTTACAAAGTGAATAGAGTGCCATTAGGAACGTAACATTTGAATGATGTCCATGAGAAGAACAAGCCAACATTATTTCATAGCAGTGAACACATCTCTAGATACTGTATATCTAGTAGGGGAGACCGGGGTTGGGGTCTCACGGGTTGGCTTTCACAGTGCTACTTACTCCCAATCTAAATGGCGCTGTGTGATAGTTTTAAGGTTTAAATGTGTGATTTCTTTGAAAGAACTCTTCCAGCTGGCCACCTTACTTCATGTCAGCATGACAAAACATTGAGGGGAGGGTATTTGTGTTTTTCATTGGTTGTCATGTCCTGACCCTAGTAAGATGTCATTTTCTATAGTAGAGTAGGTCAGGGCGTGACAGGGGGTGTTTTGTGTTTTTCTATGTTTTCTATTTCTATGTTTGTTCTAGGTTTTCTATTTCTATGTTGTTGTTTTTTGGGTTGATCTCCAATTGGAGGCAGCTGGTCCTCGTTGCCTCTGATTGGAGATCATATTTAAGTAGGAGTTTTTCTTCCTGGGTTTTTGTGGGTAGTTGTTTTCCGTTTTGTCAAGTGTACCTGACGGAACTGTTGGCTGTCGTTTTGTTGTTTTGTTTAAGTGTCTTCATTAAAGTCAAGAAATGAGCACTCTACACGCTGCGCCTTGGTCCCCTTTATACGACCCGCGTTACAGAACACCCAACATGATTGGATCAAGCGGCGTGCCCAGGCAGAAATGGACACCTGCTCTCATAAGGAGTGGACAGAGAGAAGAAACTGGACTTGGGGCCAGGTAATCAAGCGATATCGGAGCCTTCCTGCGAAGAACGAGAGGCAGACACCCACATTTGTTTTTGGGGGGGGGGCGCACGGGTAGTTTGGCTGGGCCAGGGGTGAGGCCTGAGTCAACTCCCCGTGCTTATTGTGGTGAGCATGGGCCTGCTTCTCGCACTCTCTCTCCAGTGCGCCTCCATAGCCCAGTACGTCCTGTGTCTGCTCCTCGCGCTTTCCCGCCAGTGCGCCTCCATAATCCAGTACGTCCTGTGCCTGTTCTTCGCACTCTCCCTCCAGTTCGCATCCATAGCCCAGTACGGCCGGTGCCTGCTTTGAGCACTTGGTCCTCAGTGCGTCTCCCCAGTCCAGTGAGACCGGTTCCAGCTCCACGTGCAAAGCCTCCAGTGATAATCGATGGTCCGACGCCTGTAGAGATGATCCATGGCACTAAGCCTCTAGTGATGATCCATTGCCCGGAGGTTTTCTATTTCTATGTTGTTTTTTGGGTTGATCTCCAATTGGAGGCAGCTGGTCGTCGTTACCTCTGATTGGAGATCATATTTAAGTAGGGGTTTTTCTTCCTGGGTTTTTGTGGGTAGTTGTTTTCCGTTTTGTCAAGTGTACCTGACGGAACTGTTGGCTGTCGTTTTGTTTAAGTGTCTTCATTAAAGTCAAGAAATGAGCACTCTACACGCTGCGCCTTGGTCCCCTTTATACGACCCGCGTTACATTGGTGAAATAAAAAAAAGATACAATCAGTGGCCAACTTAGTAGATACACCACCACGTTCACGAAAATGGTTCACTCCTACAGACAGTGAGTCACATAGCCCTATGCAGTCGTTGGGTCACAGTGGCCATGTTTTGGATGACTGGCTGTGAATGTTTATTCAATTGTTTTATTTCTGCCTTTCCTATTCCAGATATTCTGAAATTCTCTAAAGTATCCCATGTATGTAACTTTATACCGGCTGAGCGTGGTATAATCGTCGGTGCCAGGCGTGTCGGTTCCAGTATCTCAGAAACGGCCGGCTTCCTGGGCTTTTCACGCACAACAAATCAAATCAAACTTTATTTGTCACATGCGCCGAATACAACAAGTGTCACATGGGATGACGCTGGAATGACGAAGCAGGTACGGGGAGTCAAATATTTAATAAAGAACGGACATGGAACGAGACAGGAACAGCAACAGCAAACAGATAACACAAACAAAAGACAATCAATGCATCAGCAGGGAACAGAGCAGGGAAACTGACAAATATAGGGGAGGTAATAAACAGATGATAAGTGAGTCCAATATCGCTGATGCGCATGACGAGGGAAGGCAGGTGTGCGTTATGGATGATAGGAGTGCGTGATACAGGGCAGGTAGGTAGGGGTGAAGTGACTATGCATAGATAATAAACAACGAGTAGCAGCAGTGTACAAAAGGGAGGGGGGGGGCAAATGTAAGTAGTCCGGCGGCGATTTTATTAATTGTTCAGCAGTCTTATGGCTTGGGGGTAGAAGCTGTTGAGGAGCCTTTTGGTCCTAGACTTGGTGCTTTGGTACCGCTTGCCGTGCGGTAGCAGAGAAAACAGTCTATAACTTGGGTGACTGGAGTCTGACAATTTTAATGGCTTTCCTCTGACACCGCCTATTATATAGGTCCAGGCAGGAAGTTTGGCTCCAGTGATGTACTCGGCCGTAAGCACTACCCTCTGTAGAGCCTTACGGTCAAATGCCGAGCAGTTGCCATACAGTGTGTCTAGGGTTTACCGAGAATGGTGTGAAAAACAACGAACATCCAGTCAGCGGCAGTCCTGTGGGCGAAAACAGCTCGTTGATGAGAGGTTGAAGGAAAATGGGCAAGAATCGTGCAAGCTAAAAGGTGGGCCACAAACAGGCAAGTAATAGCACAGTACAACAGTTGGGTGCAGAACGCCATCTCAGAACGCACAACTCATTGGTCCTTGTCACGGATGGGCTATTGCAGCAGACGAACACACTGGGTTCCATTCTTGTCAGCTAAAAACAAGAAGAAGCGGCTCCAGTGGGCACGTGATAACCAACACTGGACAATTGAGGAGTGGAAAAACATTGCCTGGTCCAACGAATCCCGGTTCGTATTGGGTCATGCTGATGGCAGAGTCAGGATTTGGTGTAAGCAGCATGAGTCCACGGCCCCATCCTGCCTGGTGTTAATGGTACAGGATGGTGGTCGATGGTGTAATGGTGTGGGGAATGTTTTTCTGGCACACATTAGGTCCCTTGATACTTGAGTAAAGTTTCCATGTCTCGAATAATTCAGGCTGTTCTGGAGGCAAAGGGGGTCCAACCCACTTCTAGATGGGTGAACCTAATAAACTGGCAATTGAGTGTATATATTTGTATTTCCTTTGTAAATGTTTTAATTATGTATCGATGAACAATTATGTTTATTGAAAAAAAGGAAAGGGAAAGCTATATTTCTAACCAATTTCTGAGTTCCTCGGTCAAGCCATGTGGTAACTACCATCTTAATTAGCATTGGGGATGTCACACCCATACTGTGTGTCATCCAACCCCACGATGGGGCTGGTTGTCACACTTGGACAAAGTGTGTTTGATGTCTAATAACTCCATATTGGAATAAGATATGACGATAAATAGGGTTCCAATTTCAACCCAAGACCTTGGTCCTTCTAATATTGAAAAGAGCATTGTAAGATATAAAGTGTGACAACCAACCCCGTTCTCCCCAATATTTCGTGATCCTGGATTTAAATACTTTGCTGATGAAGTGATAAAACGTAATTGTACATTAGAAGGCAATATTACAGTAATATTAACATTAAATTGCACGGTAAATCAACTCATGAAACGGTATTGATTGATATAAAACTATAAAACATATCACGCATCTTAACTTTTCAGAATAATGTTATTAATTGTCTTCAGAATTTGAGAGTGGTGTCATGGGTGATGTCTAAATTCCTGTCTTGTCAGTGAGTATCGCTGAGCCAAAATTGACATTATGAGCCTCATGATCTCTGTTGTCACTCGTTTAACACGGATCATTTCTCATTAAGTATGTGGGCGAGACCAAACAATGTCCTTGTGCTCATTCCGAAACATTAGCCAAGTGGATAACGAGCGATTAAATCCCCATTATTTCTAAGCACCCTAAACAGACTTAAGTGTTTGTTCTGATGAGTATTGTTTGGTGGTCTCTGTATTTGAAGCACACCGCATTATTAATCCCAATAAAATGGAAAATGAAACAGGAAATGTAATATAGCTACACATCCCAGAAATAAATCTGTATTTCACAGCTGCTGAACCTAATTTATATTTAAAAATAAAAATTGGACAAAGCAACAATCATACCAAGATATAAACTTAATTATTATCAAAACATTGTTAGACATGCAAATAATGTCTGAAATAAAATATAACCAAAACAGACCGTTATTGTAGGAAAATGACAGGTAATGTACATATTCTGTAAAACAAATATATAAATTGTTTCCTTAAATAATGTGCAGCTTTTTTCCAAAGTACAATCCACATTAGTAATAAAAAGTGAAATTACCGCCATTTTCTTGTAGTATCATTTTGTTTTTAGAATTTTGAAGAAAATATAGAATTGTGAAGAAAATATAGAATTTGAAGAAAATATAAATATTGTGACATGTATGTGGTAAAAATGACTGCCATGTAAAGGGGCAGTACACCAAAATGAAAAATATATGATGATGAATATATAATGATAAAAACGGATTCATCCATCAATCTTGACAGACGCCCCTAGCACTGCATCTCAGTGCTAGAGGCAGTGAACCAGACCCTGGTTCAATCCTGAGCTGTATCACAACTGGCCGTGAACGGGGGTGCCATAGGGTGGCGCACAATTGTCTGGGTTAGGGGAGGGTTTGGCCGGGGTAGGCCGTCAATGTAAAATACCGTCATTGTTCTTAACTGACTTGCCAAGTTAAATAAAAGACAACGACCAAAAATATGGCTTCGTTTTCTGTTTTTACTTTCCCCACAGGCAGCATTAGCATCGCTGCTAGTGACACAATGCCCATATCCTCAAAGTTACTTCAAACCAAATGTTATAACATCCAAAATACCATAACAAGTTGTACATACAGAATATTGGAGTGTATTATTTGGGATCGGCGTCCCGTTAATGGGACAGTTGTAAATCATGCAGCGTCTTGTGTCACCATCGCAGATTTTAGAGAAACAACAAATGTCGGTACATATAAGTGTCTTATATGGGCTGAAAGCTTAAATTCTTGTTAATATAACAGCACTGTCCAATTTGCAGTAGCTATTACTGCGAAAAAATGCCATGCTATTGTTTGAAGAGAGCTCCTAACAACAAAACACATTTTTTCACTGTGATAGGTTTGATAAATTCACCTCTGAAGGTGAAATGTGTACTAAGAGCGTCTGCTAAATGACTAAAAATGTAAATGTACTTACATTCTGAAATCTTGCTCTGATTTATCATCCAACGGGTCCCAGAGATAACATGTCGTTTTGTTAGATAAAATAATTTTTCAGATCCTAAAAAGTCCATATAGCATGCATGATCGATTGATCGATTTTGTATTTTCACTCATTTAATTTTCAAAGAAAGTAATCGGTGAAAATCTCACCCTAAACGTTGTTTCAACCAGCCAAATCACATATGTGTTCCCCAGAGATCCTAGAATGTAACAATACTTCACTATATCATTAGGGATGTAGTATATTCTATAGGACACCATATTTGGTCAGAGAGCGACGCCTTCATGGCACGCCGATGACGCGGGTGGTCTTCACTTGAAAGACTCTAACTTTGTCAAATAAGCACCAATCAGGGTCAAACAAAGCTAGCTAGATAGCCAATGAGCTGGGCTTTGCGGGAATATCCAGAAACCATGTATCTGTCGTAAAATGTAGCTACTAACTTTGTATGACAGCATGCCTTTTCATTTTGGACAAAAATTATAAGAATATTCAGAGTTATGAAGTTATGAAAACGGGTTGTTTTGCAAAGGTTGAACTTATAATATGGCTACTAATACTTGGAAAGCTAAATCAAAGTCGATATTCTTGCAGAAAAATGTAATATGAATGCGAATGTCTCCTTCACGATTTGCCCAAATGTACCTGAAGACTTCACACTAAAGTCTTGTAGTTCGCTCATACTTCAAGTTATCCATCTGAAACTTTGCACATACACTGCTGCCATCTTGTGGACACTACCGGAGTGATAGCTGGAAGGAGGACCTTTCTGTTGCATTTCAAAGATGGTGGGAGAAAAGAAACGGTTGTTTTTTTCTTTGTATTTTCTTCTACCTGATCTATTGTGTTATATTCTCCAACATTCAATTCACATTTCCACAAACTTCAAAGTGTTTTCTTTCAAATGGTACCAGGAATATGCATATCCTTGCTTCAGGGCCTGAGCTACAAGCAGTTAGATTTGGGTATGTCATTTAGGTGAAAATGTAAAAATCCCTAAGAAGTTTAAAGGAATTCTGGTATTTATATAACATTTTCAGTAGAATAAAAAACTATGTGTACATTCAGATGGTAGCTGGTTTCTGTGTCACAGTTATACAAAGTATTCATGTCACTGAAATACTTTTATTAGCTGTTTTGACTGCAACTAAGCATATACCTAAGGTCTTTTAAATTTTGTGCACGGTCATACCTAGTTATAACTTTAGGCGAGCACACAAGCTGCTCCATCTCTGCAGGTGATCAGTCTATCAGGTCAAGATCACTTCAACAGGTTCCCATCCACCTTCTGAGGATATGTATAACCTAATATTATCTCTCTAGAGAAACCTGGATTCAAATGTATTTTGATGTTTATTTCCACAAGAATAACAATTTTTTTCTGAGAATACACAACAATACAGCTTTCTGTGCAGATTCAGAGCGTATATACGAGTTCTGCATTGCAATTTTATCAAGTATTTTTACATTGGCAGACCTTGTATACCATTGGCCAATTTGTATATGCACACAATATGCCTCTGGGGTCAAAATGAAACCAATCGTTAATATGAGGGCTAAATGTTATGGTGAAAATGAACAAGAATAAGATTTCTCTAATAGCTAATTTCCATGGTTTCTTTGTTTTTCTACATCTTTTCATGGCTTTGAAAACTATTTCACACCATTCAGCTGTACTATTCTGGAAAATTCTGAACAACTGTAACTAAATGTATTATGTATGTTTCCCTACTTATTTAGCCATTCTTGGAGTGAGTCGCAACAGAAGAGACAGGCAAGTATCCTATCGTCAACAGTAGGAGGTAAGCCAACAGTAGTAGGGTCAGTCACTGGTGAGAGACTGCCATGATGCATTTGTATGCGATAAAATGAAATAGATAAAGACGATGAAAGCACAGTTCAGTACGGCATTAGTCCAGTTTGCATATTGTTATGGTGGTAAAAATGAAAAACAACTCTCCATGTAGAATTTTATAGGCCTTAGCAGTGGGCTCCTGCAGGCCTACCAGAGAGCTGGTTGGTAATGAAGGGCCATGTTTATGAGGGATAGAATAGCTGGGTAATTACATAATTTGTGACTGACATGAGAGTTCTTTACTAGGAGAGAAAAGCTTATTTACTACCTGCAACATCAACCATGAAATACAACACCTGCAGAATAGGGAGCAGTAAATGGTAACCAGACTCTATCTGAGAGGTAATAACTCATTTGTCAGAAACAAATGGATCTCCAAACATGGCCATGCCTTTTCGTACATACTGTACTGTGTCTATAACGGTGTAAAGAAGATATATCTATTTGTTTTAGCGAGACAGATACATTTGTTGCCAACAAGTATCATTTTTATATTAGGTAGTACTTTTTAATAACTCCTTGTAATAAAACATATTTTTTTATACCCTTTTTTTGTGATATCCAATTGGTAGTTACAGTCTTGTCCCATGACTGCAACTCCCGCACGGAGGCAAAGATGCGTGCGTCCTTCGAAACACAACCCTGCCAAGCCAGACTGCTTGTTGACACACTGCTCGCTTAACCCGGATTGAACCCGGGTCTGTAGTGACGCCTCTAGCACTGCCATGCAGTGCCTTAGACCGCTGTGCCACTCGGGGAGGCCCTTATAGAACATCTATAATGGATTAGTTAATTGTTTATTTATCATTTATTAATCATTACTCCAATCAGAAGATGTTTAATATAGGTCCTGATTTACTAATTATGAGTTAATAAGTATTTTTGTGCGGCCTCATCTAAAGTGTGGGCCATTGGTAGACATTCCAGCAGTGCCTGATGCTCCTTAAGGTCTCAAAATAGCCTAGAACAGGGATCCTCAACTAGATTTTTATTGTGTGGATGGTAAGAGGGCCGGAACATAATAAAAACAAATTTGTAGACTGCAAACAGGTATAATATTTGACTAAAACATAATAATTTCAAACCTTTCTTACAGTTGTATACAATCACACCGTATTATGCATGGAAATACTTGGGAACAGATTTCCTAAATTAAAATCACTTGGAGATGATTTCCTGGTGTTTTTACAGTGTTTTATGTCCAACAATATACATTTCTTCCTCAGAAAACTTGGGGCCAAAATAAAACACCAATGAGCCACATTCGGCCCGCGGGCCGCCAGTTGGGGAACACTGGCCTAGAATGTATCAATGGTAAAATAAATAGCACACAACACAGAATGTTAAAAGAAATATATTTATTATTTTATTCACAAAAACTGTTGTAAGGACTTGGGGAAGAGTTGTAGTGTCGATGTTTTGCTAATGTGGTCAACCTCGCAAACGGGAACTATTCATAAAACAGGGAGATGTAGCCTACACACAACAGCTAGCCGGACTTGCCAGTTTGTCTCTAGTGGATTTTTATTCCTTCATTACTGCTGATACGTGAGTGAGGTAGACATGTTACATGTATGCTTTGCAGGTAGAAATTTTACATTTATAACCTTTAAATGCTTCCAGAGCTTCAGTCTTTTAACCACAGACTATTTTTGAACAATTGTTTGGTGGAACCTTTGCTGGGCATTTAAAGGTAGTAACTTTTTAAACGTAATGGGATAATTCAGCAAAATAATGTATTCAGAAATGTTTTTCCTTACCTCACAAGCACACTAAACCCCAAGGCATTTTTAACTCAAATCCTAGTAAGTTGTACTCAAATGGTAGTTCCAATTTAAATGGCTTAGGTAGTTTCCTCCCAGTTTTCTTAACTCTGGCAGTCATTATGAATGCAGGTTGCAGGTGAATACAAATTTAAACTGTTGGATAGCCTACCGCTGGCTAGATTCCAATAGGAATTAAACATAATTTTGCAAGCCAGCATAATGTAATTTATAGTTAGGGTGTCACGTCCTGACCCTAGTAAGATGTAATTTTCTATAGTAGAGTAGGTCAGGGCGTGACAGGGGGTGTTTTGTGTTTTTCTATGTTTTCTATTTCTATGTTTGTGTTCTAGGTTTTCTATTTCTATGTTGAGTGTTTTTGGGTTGATCTCCAATTGGAGGCAGCTGGTCCTCGTTGCCTCTGATTGGAGATCATATTTAAGTAGGGGTTTTTCTTCCTGGGTATTTGTGGGTAGTTGTTTTCCGTTTGGTCAAGTGTACCTAACGGAAATGTTGGCTGTCGTTTTGTTGTTTAAGTGTCTTCATTAAAGTTAAGAAATGAGCACTCTACACGCTGCGCCTTGGTCCCCTTTATACGACCTGCATTACATAGGGTTGCAAAATTCGGGTAAATTTCCCAGGTTTTCCAGAAATCCTGGTTAGAGATTACTGGATTTTTTGGGGGGAAAGTTTGTAGAATTTTGCAACCCTACTTGCAGGCCTGAAAACAATTTGTTTCAGACAACTGTATAAGGCCTTATGATATATATATACATATATATATATATACTGCTCAAAAAAATAAAGGAAACACTTAAACAACACATCCTAGATCTGAATGAAAGAAATAATGTTATTAAACACTTTTTTCTTTACATAGTTGAATGTGCTGACAACAAAATCACACAAAAATAATCAATGGAAATCCAATTTATCAACCCATGGAGGTCTGGATTTGGAGTCACACTCAAAGAAATAAAGGGAACACTTAAACAACACATCCTAGATCTGAATGAAAGAAATAATGTTATTAAACACTTTTTTCTTTACATAGTTGAATGTGCTGACAACAAAATCACACAAAAATAATCAATGGAAATCCAATTTATCAACCCATGGAGGTCTGGATTTGGAGTCACACTCAAAGAAATAAAGGGAACACTTAAACAACACATCCTAGATCTGAATGAAAGAAATAATGTTATTAAACACTTTTTTCTTTACATAGTTGAATGTGCTGACAACAAAATCACACAAAAATAATCAATGGAAATCCAATTTATCAACCCATGGAGGTCTGGATTTGGAGTCACACTCAAAATTAAAGTGGAAAACTACACTACAGGCTGATCCAACTTTGATGTAAAGTCCTTAAAACAAGTCAAAATGAGGCTCAGTAGTGTAAGTGTGGCCTCCACGTGCCTGTATGACCTCCCTACAATGCCTGGGCATGCTCCTGATGAGGTGGCGGATGGTCTCCTGAGGGATCTCCTCCCAGACCTGGACTAAAGCATCCGCCAACTCCTGGACAGTCTGTGGTGCAATGTGGCGTTGGTGGATGGAGCGAGACATGATGTCCCAGATGTGCTCAATTGGATTCCGGTCTGGGGAATGGGAGGGCCAGTCCATAGCATCAATGCCTTCCTCTTGCAGGAACTGCTGACACACTCCAGCCACATGAGGTCTAGCATTGTCTTGCATTAGGAGGAACCCAGGGCCAGCCGCACCAGCATATGGTCTCACAAGGGGTCTGAGGATCTCATCTCGGTACCTAATGGCAGTCAGGCTACCTCTGGCGAGCACATGGAGGGCTGTGCGGCCCCCCAAAGAAATGCCACCCCACACCATGACTGACCCACCTCCAAACCGGTCATGCTGGAGGATGTTGCAGGCAGCAGAACGTTCTCCACGGCATCTCCAGACTCTGTCACGTCTGTCACGTGCTCAGTGTGAACCTGCTTTCATCTGTGAAGAGCACAGGGCGCCAGTGGCGAATTTGCCAATCTTGGTGTTCTCTGGCAAATGCCAAACGTCCTGCACGGTGTTGTGCTGTAAGCACAACCCCCACCTGTGGACGTTGGGCCCTCATACCACCCTCATGGAGTCTGTTTCTGACTGTTTGAGCAGACACATGCACATTTGTGGCCTGCTGGAGGTCATTTTGCAGGGCTCTGGCAGTGCTTCTCCTACTCCACCTTCCACAAAGGCGGAGGTAGCGGTCCTGCTGCTGGGTTGTTGCCCTCCTACGGCCTCCTCCACGTCTCCTGATGTACTGGCCTGTCTCCTGGTAGCGCCTCCATGCTCTGGACACTACGCTGACAGACACAGCAAATCTTCTTGCCACAGCTCGCATTGATGTGCCATCCTGGATGAGCTGCACTACCTGAGCCACTTGTGTGGGTTGTAGACTCCGTCTCATGCTACCACTAGAGTGAAAGCACCGCCAGCATTCAAAGTGACCAAAACATCAGCCAGGAAGCATAGGAACTGAGAAGTGGTCTGTGGTCCCCACCTGCAGAACCACTCCTTTATTGGGGGTGTCTTGCTAATTGCCTATAATTTCCACCTGTTGTCTATTCCATTTGCACAACAGCATGTGAAATTTATTGTCAAACAGTGTTGCTTCCTAAGTGGACAGTTTGATTTCACAGAAGTGTGATTGACTTGGAGTTACATTGTGTTGTTTAAGTGTTCCCTTTATTTTTTTGAGCAGTGTATATATATAAAATTGTTCAATTAAAATATTTGTCTAGGAACTCACTTGGTGAAGGCCACAAGACTGAAAATGAACTAATTCAACAACTGTGTCTCTGTCACTAAGAAAACACAGTCATGGTGGTAACTATATGTTTTTTAAATCTTTATTTAATTAGGCAAATCAGTTAAGAACACATTCTTATTTACAATGACAGCCTAGGAACAGTGGATTAACAGGCTTGTTCAGGGGGCAGAACAACAGATTTTCACCTTGTCAGCTCGGTGATTCGATCTAGTAACCTTTTAGTTACTGGCCCAACGCTCTAACCACTAGGCTACCTGCCACCCCATACAATTGAATCGAAAAGGCAATGGGAAATTATTGGAGGTGTGGAATGTGTGGGCGTTAAATTTGTGGGCTTTAAAGTGTGGGCGTTAAATTTAAATATTTTCCTTACTAAAAAAACTGCATTTGTATTTTTCATATAAAGGTAGTACTGCTCACTTCAGCAATTTCAGTTTCTTAATCAAAATCTTTGAGTAGCCAGAATTTATCCGGTTTTACAGTGCAGTCTACGGACTGCTCTAAATATCTCGTAGACAGATTCTGCATGGAACCTGGATAATCTGTCGCTGATGGGACGGAATAATGAGCAGCAGTAGATCTAAAGTTGGGTTGAAGGAGATCCTTAAACTTTGAATGCTTTGCGAGTGTGGAAAAATTGGCCGAGAGATTCCTTTAGTGAGGATGGAGACTTGCAAACTGGGGAACTCCCAATTTCTAACACATATGGACCCAGAACTTAATCACGCAGCTGACCAAATGATGCAAGATTTTAGTTCTGGGTTAACTGAGATTAGACTGCTCTAACATGCTGACCAGACCGGACACGTCGTGTGCGCGAGTGTCGCAAAATACATTTAGAAATCCATGTTATTCAATTATTGCACCCACACTGCTTGCGCGTGCCAACGAGCATCTGCGATGCCAAGGGCTGACATAGAACTCCTTTCTATTTCTGACGCAGATCACGCTGAAAGTCCTGCCTCTCCCATCTCCTCATTGGTTTATAGAAGCAGGTACCCACGTTCCATCTCCCACGTGGGTGATTGAAAGACGAACTGTTTGTTGTCGTGGTAATACTATGAAAGTGTAGATGCGATCACCATATAAGTTCAAAGATGAAAAAGCCTGGAAGGAGGAGAGATGACTATAAACGATTCGGTTGGCCATTTTATGTGTGGATTAATTGTCGGACTAGAGGACAATTAATGTTTATATCCCAATGTTTATATCCCAGGACAAATTAGCTAGCAACAGCAAGCTAGCTAAATAGGACAAATTAGCTAGCAAGTGCAAGCTAGCTAGCTAAATTGCCATACATGTTTAATGCTTTTCGACCTGTCCCCAAATTAATGTCATTGGTTCAGAGTTTGTTTTGATATTTTAACCTGCGTGTCGTGATCGCGTTTGGTGTAGGGGGACAAAATAAATGTATGCACGATAGCGCACGATGGCGCGTGCGCGCAGCCAGTTTGGGTTCCGTGTAAGGAGTGACTGCAATCCACAGTTTAGTTTTGGTAGAAAAGTCACTACCATGAAAGCTTATGTTAGCATTTTCGGGCTAAAAATGAATTTACTGCATGGTGATGCCACCATGGAATGCCGAAACTCCCTCCCACCAAAACAGGTTGAAATTTCAAGTGGTCTTTTGAAACAGCACAAAGAGGGCATTATCATAATTTTCACAATATTGTTCCAACCTCATATTGTGGAAATATATAAAACACGGGAAAATCCCATTTTTGACAGCACTGGGCCTTAAGGAGCATCAGGTGCTGCTGGAATATCTACCAATGGCATGTCTATCGTTTTGTGAGAAATTACACTGGTCACTCAAAACATAAAGTATTTATAAAGTATAAATAGACCACACTTTAGATTAGGCCATACAAAAATACTTAAGTAAAGATTAGTAAATGGTTTATAAAGACCAATATTAAACACCTTATGAATGATCTCATGAATCATTATTCATTACTTTGAACGTTGTTTATAAATGTGTGGACAACTAGGTTGCTAACATTTACAAATGTGGGAGTAATGATTAATGAATAAACAATTTACTAATCCATTATAAATGCTCTATTACGTGGAGTTATTATAAAGTGCTACCTGGTATTATTCTCAGTGATAAAATATACTATACAGATATATCATCAGGGATACAAGTTCCGAATCTTTCATTGATGATAACTGAGAAAAATCTAATGTGGGACAGCTTTATGTTTGCTAAAGTTATAATTTGTGGGAAGGGGAAGGCAGGGGCGTGATTACAGTACAACCTCCTCAGGTCTGAATCATGTGGGGTGACTTCATGTCTTAACAGTTGGATTTTTTTTTTTATCACACTCATAAAGACTTTATGTCCCCGGAATAACATGGTGTCAGGACCACAAAACGTACTGAAAAATGTTCGGAGATAATATTTTCATTATTATTCATACACATAAAACGTATTGTCTATAGAAAGTTTGTTTTGTGAAAGAGCTTATTTGACACCGATAGGAGCCTTAAACCTATCCAAGAATTTCATCACGGCCTGTGTTTTGTTTTAGTTGTGTTTTTATATATGCACTCTTGGTTTCTTAAATTGTGTCTCAGATATTTTCCTACCATTTATTATTTCTCCACACAGCAGGAAATATATCATCCCTCTGGGCTAAATCAGCAAATTGCTAAAATATAAAACATTTGGTTTTATTCACCTTGATTTCAGTCTTCGGTTTAAATTGTTTCAGAAGCCAAGGCCATTGTGAATGTGGTAGCCATTACACTAAACCTTTTGATAAATATTTGACTGCATGTAAGATATTTTAACAGTCTACCTATAATCATATCTACCAAGACCTTCAAAATGGCTTCTGGATCTTCTTTTTCAGAGTATCCAAGGATAGGTTATTGTAAACATATTCATCTGTTACCTTTTTTTAATTGAACAATATGGTACATATTGTATGACGCGGGTTATGATTGTGCATGGAGTAAGGAATGATTGCTCACACAATGCTGCTTACAATGCTGAGGGATACAATTATGTCACATCAGCAACTTCCATAATTTGTAACATGGGCATTCAGAGGGCAATATACAACATGAATTCAGAGGGCAACATGGGAATTCAGAGTCCTCAGAGGACAATTTGCTCAGGGGAAGGATTCAAGAATAATGTAATATTTAGGCACAAAATAATAATTAAACGACCTCACTATTATATGCCCTATTATTCTATTTCAGATAGCTGTTTTTTGTCATTTCCAAGAAATACAGTGAATACAGGATTAGTCTTCACGCTCATTGAAGGCAGAAATTGTGCCCAGACTGAATTTCAATATCAGTCACCATTCACCACCTTGATCATTGCATCAAGCAAAGGTACAAGCTACTAACAAGTTAAATAGTGCAAATAGTCCCCAAGCCCCTTTCCATCCTCTCTTTTGTCTGGTGATCAACTGTGGTATGTCCTAGTCCTGAAACTGACAATCATCTCCTTCGTCGGTCAGATCAAAGGCACCTAGACGACAAGGAGACTAGTCACAGGGGCTGACAGCTCTGCTCGTCATAGCTAGGCCTCTATGTGCTACAGGCCTGTCTGGAGCCTGGTGCTGACAGAGACTAACACGTCAAGAGCTGTCTGGTCCCAAGCTTCCCCAGCTCCTCTACTCTCAGCTCCGAGCCAAGCGGTGGGGGTATCAGCTGTTCCTGTAGGGAAGGGGTATCAGGCCCTGGTTGTCTGGGTCCTGCTCAGTGCTTCAGACATAGATATCTGATGCTGTTTGTGATGGCTGTCCAGACAATTCACTTCCAGGCTGTCTAAACTCTTCCCCCACAATCACATTCCTGACTACGTTTTTTTCTGGCCAAGCAGAGACAACACAGGGCCAAGCATCTTCGTTGAGATAAGACAAAAACGACGTCGACCGACAAAGGGTATTTCGGGAACAATGACTAATGGGGTTTGAGTGCCCGAGCAAGAGGAAGGATAATTTGTAAAAAAATAAATAAAATGTTAGTCTTGTTTATATTCTCAGTCCGTCTTGTTGTTATTGTATTCTCTTATGTTCTATTGCTCTTTTGTGTAGTTAACTCGTATTCCTATTCATGATTCTCAGAGAAAGGGAATGCTCTTACCCATTGAATTGGTATGCGCCAAAAAATAAATAAAAAATATTTTTTGTTTGTCTAAGCATTCAATGACACAAAACACTGTACAATATGGCTGTATTAGTGCTGGAGAGAGAGGCTTCATTCAAACTCCATACACTCTTTCATAATGTGTACATTTTTGTCCACGTCAGTGCATATGAACATACTGTCACTAACTTAAAGCCCCTCGGAACCTGTCAAATTCAGGAAGCTCAGCATATTGTTCCAAATCGCTCATAAAGAAACATGGAAAATGACTACATGATTCTGGGTGAGCTCAACTTAAGCCTAGAGTGGAAGCAGCATATGGTGTTGAAAAAAGTTCTACAAAATGGTTTCCCCTTTTTCCCCGCTGGGGAAAAAAAGAATGAGAGAAATACAACTTGCAGAGAGAGAGAGCATACAGCAGCCAACAACTAAGCAGGAGAACAGCTACTCTTATTTTAGTCATCCGAATTTTATATCCACCAAAATAAAAAAGGCAGTTGAATATTTATACATAATATTGAATGTATTGATATTGAAGGTACATAGTAAATAAATAACCCACTTGCTGGCTGGTTGGGTCGTGGGGATCTTTTCCTGGGGGATCTGGTGTTATGCCCTGCGTCCCAAATGGCTATTCTCTATATAGTGCACTACTCATAGGGCTCTGGGCAAAATTCATGTGCTACATAGGGAATATAGGATGCCGTTAGAGTTGCAGCCATGGAGTCCTGCCTGCCTGCTCAGGGTTCATTCTAGGCCTGCCATGTGAAAAGGTTGACCTTAGGTTCCACACCATTGTAAAGGTGCTTGGGGTGATAAGCATAGGTAGAAGAATGTAGTGAAGGCAGGGTACAGGAAACCGGCACCAGTCTCTTGTCCACAGTGCTATTATGATCACAGACAGGGCAGACCTTGTCAGTGTCTCAAATGGCACCTTATTTCTTAAGTAGTGCACTATGAAGGGAATAGGGTGCCATTTGGAATGCATTCCCTCAGCCCTGCTTCCCAGGGACAGACAACACTTCAGAGGGCAGAGAGGCCCGGCAAGAGGAGAGGAGCAAGAGGTGAGTCTTAAGATCTGCAATGAGCAGAATTCTTGTTTCTCCAACAAGACCAGAGGTGATTCAACTCTCTCTGACTTGTACGAGTCTTTTGGGACTAATTAATTGTTGTATGTTTTGAAACTGATAAAGGGAGAGGGAGAATGCGTGGGGTGTTGAAAGAAGAATGAGAGTGAAGGAGTAAAAAGGAAAACCCTCAGTGCCTGAGAGGTTGCAGCTTGCACAATGGTATGCACGTCTTTCGTTAACTCTGTCACATAGTCATTGCTATTTTTGCACATGAAAAAGAAAGAGAAAAAGAGAGAGAGAAAAAGAAGAATGAACAAAGTAAGTGAATGCCAGACAGTACATATAGAACATTTGTAGACTAAGGGGAGAGAGACACTGAAATGGGCTCATGAGAAATGCTTCAGCCTCCACGAACCCTCTTTCTGAATAAACTATCTTCCATCTGTTCGCCTTAAAGGTACACAACACAAGGCAAAGATAATTATTGATGAGGAACAACATGACTTAGTTGAATACAACAATACTATCCACACGCCCCCCTACTCTGTTTCCCCTTCCCTTTCCCGCTGACCACTAAATAGTCATTAGCAGAACAACATTTCCATTAAGAAAAATAGTGTGACTTGCTTTAGCTCTTTAAACATACAGTTGAAGTCGGAAGTTTACATACACTTAGGTTGGAGTCATTAAAACTCGTTTTTCAACAACTCCACACATTTCTTGTTAACAAACTATAGTTTTGGCAAGTCGGTTAGGACATCTACTTTGTGCATGACACAAGTCATTTTTCCAACAATTGTTTACAGACAGATTATTTCACTTATAATTCACTGTATCACAATTCCAGTGGGTCAGAAGTTTACATACACTAAGTTGGCTGTGCCTTTAAACAGCTTGGAAAATTCCATAAAATTATGTCATGGCTTGAGAAGCTTCCGATAGGCTAATTGACATCATTTGAGTCAATTGGAGGTGTACCTGTAGATGTATTTCAAGGCCTACCTTCAAACTCAGTGCCTCTTTGCTTGACATCATGGGAAAATCCAAAGAAATCAGCCCAGACCTCAGAATTTTTTTTTAGACCTCTACAAGTCTGGTTCATCCTTGGGAGCAATTTCCAAACAACTGAAGGTACCACGTTCATCTGTACAAACAATAGTACGCAAGTATAAACACCATGGGACCACGCAGCCATCATACCGCTCAGGAAGGAGATGCGTTCTGTCTCCTAGAGATGAACGTTCTTTGGTGCGAAAAGTGCAAATCAATCCCAGAACAATAGCAAAGGACCTGAAGATGCGGGAGGAAACAGGGACAAAAGTATTTATATCCAAAGTAAAACGAGTCCTATATTGACATAACCTGAAAGGCCGCTCAGCAAGGAAGAAGCCACTGCTCCAAAACCGCCATAAAAAAGCCAGACTACGGTTTGCAGCTGCACATGGGGACAAAGATCGTACTTTTTGGAGAAATGTCCTCTGGTCTGATGAAACAAAAATAGAACTGTTTGGCCATAATGATCATCGTTATGTTTGCGGGAAAAAGGGGGAGGCTTGCAAGCCGAAGAACACCATCCGAACCGTGAAGCACAGGGGGTGGCAGCATCATGTTGTGGGGGTGCTTTGCTGCAGGAGGGACTGGTGCACTTCACAAAATAGACGACATCGTGAGAGAGGAAAATTATGTGGATATATTGAAGCAGCATCTCAAGACATCAGTCAGGAAGTTAAAGCTTGGTCGCAAATGGGTCTTCCAAATGGACAATGACCCCAAGCATACTTCCAAAGTTGTGGCAAAATGGCTTAAGGACAACAAAGTCAAGGAATTGGAGTGGCCATCACAAAGCCCTGACCTCAATCCCATAGAAAATGGGCAGAACTGAAAAAGTGTGTGCGAGCAAAGAGGCCTACAAACCTGATTCAGTTACACCAGCTCTGTCAGGAGGAATGGGCTCAAAATTCACCAAACTTATTGTGGGACGCTTGTGGAAGGCTACCCGAAATGTTTGACCCAATTTAAACAAATTAAAGGCAATGCTACCAAATACTAATTGAGTGTATGTAAACTTCTGACCCACTGGGAATGTGATGAAAGAAATAAAAGCTGAAATAAATCATTCTCTCTACTATTATTCTGACATTTTACATTCTTAAAATAAAGTGGTGATCCTAACTGACCTAAGACAGGGAATTTTTACTAGGATTATATGTCAGGAATTGTGAAACTGAGTTTAAATGTATTTGGCTAAGGTGTATGTACACGTCCGACTTCAACTGTATATTTGTGGCAGTGGATAGGATAGCCTGAATATATGAAAGTTGGTTTGGTGTTTCTAGCTTGAACGGTTCAAGAGTAACTGTTGGTGAGGTCTTTTATTATAATTTATGCAAATGTTGGTAGTTATAGTTTTAAAAAACGATTCTAAAGTATTTGAAGTTCAGATAGCCTGAATGTTTTAAATTTGGCCTTGTAGAGTAATTGGACAAGAAGCAGGACCATTTTGAATAGCTACTTCTGTATTCCTATGGTTCTCATGTAAACCCATGTTAATGAATGCACATTTTCAATGGTAATAGTTCTAAAAGTTTATATAGTATGAAAAATGTTTTGACAATAGATCTAAGTAGCGTCAGTCTGAACATCTCAAAGTTGGTTTGGAGTTGATAGCTTAAACGGTGAAAGAGAAGATAGGTCTAGAATGGGGTTGAGATTACAAATTAAAAATAAAAATAAAAAACATAGGACAAAACACACATCATGACAAGAGAGACAACACACCACTACAAAAAGATAGCCAGAAGACAACAACATAGCAAGGCAGCAACACATGACAACACAGCATGGTAGCAACATAATATGACAACATCATGGAAGCAACACAACATGGCAGCAGCACAACATGGCAGCAGCACAACATGGCAGCAACACAAAATATGGTACAAACATTATTGGGCACAGTCAACAGCACAAAGGCCAAGAAGGTAGTGACAGCAAAGCAGCTACAACTGTCAGTAAAAGTGTCCATGATTGAGTCTTTGAATGAAGAGATTGAGAAAAAACTGTCCAGTTTGAGTGTTGCAGCTTGTTCCAGTCGCTAGCTGCAGCGAACTGAAGACATGAGCAACCCAGGGATGTGTGTGCTTTGGGGACCTTTAACAGAATGTGACTGGAATAACGGGTATTGTATGTGGAGGATGAGGGCTGCAGTAAATATCTCAGATACGGGGGATTGGCGCCTAAAAGGGTTTTATAAATAAGCATCAACCAGTGGGTCTTGTGACGGGTAAACAGAGATGACTAGTTTACAGAGGAGTACAGAGTGCAGTGATGTGTCCTATATGGAGCATTGGTGGCAAATCTGATGGCCAAATGGTGAAGCACGTCTAGCCGCTCAACAGCATCTTGACATGCCGATCTATAAATTACGTCTCCGTAATCTAGCATGTTTAGCATGGTCATTTGAATCAGGGTTAGTTTGGCAGCTGGGGTGAAAGAGGAGCGATTACAATAGAGGAAACCAAGACTAGATTTAACTTTAGCCTGCAGCTTTGATATGTGCTGAGAGAAGGACAGTGTACCGTCTAGCCATACTCCCAAGTACTTGTATGAGGTGACTACCTCAATCTCTAAACCCTCAGAGGTAGTAATCACACCTGTGGGGAGAGGGGCATTCTTCTTACCAAACCACATGACCTTTGTTATGGAGATGTTCAGAACAAGATTCAGGGAATAGAAAGCTTGTTGGACACGAAGAAAGCTTTGTTGTAGAGCATTTAACACAAAATCCGGGGAGGGGCCAGCTGAGTATAAGACTGTAACATCTGCATATAAATGGATGAGAGTTCTTCCTACCTTCTGAGCTATGTTGTTGATGTAAATTGAGAAAAGTGTGGGGCCTAGGATCGAGCCTTGGGGTACTCCCTTGGTGACAGGCAGTGGCTGAGACAGCAGATGTTCTAACTTTATACACTGCACTCTTTGAGAGAGGTAGTTAGCAAACCAGGCCAAAGACCCCTCAGAGACACCAATACTCCTTAGCCAACCCACAAGAATGGAACGATCTATCGTATCAAAAGCCTTAGCCAAGTCAATAAAAATAGCAGCACAACATTGCTTAGAATCAAAGGCAATGGTGACATCATTGAGGACCTTTAAGGTTGCAGTGACACATCCATAAATAGCAGAGAAGTAGACCAAGATGTCGTACCCTATAAGGTTTGTGAATATTCATAGAAACGGCTCTGTTTGGGCTGATCAGTGACGAGACATGAGAGACCTGTTAGCTGGCCCTAGCTAGCTACTTTTCGTCACTCTAAACTCAGACAAACAGCCATTACTTTTGATTGGTAGAAGATAATTATGTTTCCCGACAAAGAGGTCTTACCCTCCAATGTTTTGTCTAACTTGTTGGGAAAGTGGTAAAAATGTAAGTTGTTTAAAAAAAGTTAGAGAATGTTTGATCGGTACACAACAATTATGTTCTGATTTCAGATTTTATTAGCAGAGAATTTGACCAAGAACTCTTTCCTTATAACATTTTGCCTAAGTTGTTGGGAAAGTGGTCAAAGTAGCTGATTTGTGTCAAAAGTTACATTGTTGCATTGGAATCACAATGGAATCTTTTGAACATTGAAGAAATCCCATTAAAGTGGACGCTTTAGTAAGTTTAATAAAAGTTTAATAGTTTAAAAAGTAAAAATAATATCAAAATGTTATATGCAAGCACACTATTCTAACCTGTCTGCAAGTTTTGAAGTCTGAATGGCGTTTCTAGCTCAAACGGTGTAAGAGGAGTAGCGTTGTATAGAATTATAACTATGTCAGAAATAAGTGCTACAATATTTTAAGTGTGGCTGCTTTCGCAAGCCACATTAATGAATGGAACAGCAAACCAGCAGTTAGGGGGGATTTTCATGAAACATTACTTATCCAGGGATCAATTTTGCGTGTGATTAAACATAGTTAACTAATTACAGTGACAGCATGAATTATGATTATGGGGAAATTATATAAATTACAGTGAGGCAGTATAATACACTCTCTGTGATTTATCTGGAATTTGATCGTTTGGGGGCAAAAGTGAAAAATGATATTAGCAGATGCAAAACATATTAATGTGTGGTTAATGAACCTTTCGACAAGTAGCATCACTCAGCTCAATGGTAATGTTGCATGGCATTCAGAGGAAAAGCCACCGAAAATATAAACGTTATTAACATGGCGCTTAAAGATGAGGGGCTTAACTTATCACCTAGAGGAGCCACGCCACAGGGGTTCATGGTGAGCAGGGGTACAACCAGGGCTCCAAGGATGAGGTGTAAGCAGGGGCACAACCAGGGCTCCAAGGCTGAGGTGTACAGGAGTGGGAGGCAACCAAACAATCCATAATAAACTACATATATAATGCAGTCATTGGCCTAAAACAGTGTCGTCATGCTAGAAACAGACTGAAGAAGCAACTGTGTGACCTACAAAAGATTAAATGAAAGGATGAATGAAATAATAACTTGAAGTGACAAATAACAAATTACAAATAACTTGGTGCTGAGAAGGTTCTCTCTCTTTCTGTTCCTTTAGTCAGTAGTTTTTGTTGTGGACTCCCTGGAATGCTAGTTATGTCTGAGCTGCTGTTTGGATGCTATAGGCCAGTGGTTCCCAAACTTTTTATAGTCCCGTACCCCTTCAAACATTCAACCTCCAGCTGCGTACCCCCTCTAGCACCAGGGTCAGCGTACTCTCAAATTGTTGTTGTTTGCCATCATTGTGAGCCTGCCACACACACACTATACGATACAATTATTAAACATAAGAATAAGTGTCAGTTTTTGTCACCGCCCGGCTCGTGGGAAGTGACAAAGAGCTCTTATAGGACCTGGGCACAAATGATAATATAATAATAATCAATCAATTTTCTCTTTATTTAACCATCTTACTTATAGAACCTTATTTGTTCATCGAAAATTGTGAATAACTCACCACAGGTTAATGAGA
Organism: Salmo trutta; assembly: GCF_901001165.1. Lineage (NCBI taxonomy): Eukaryota > Metazoa > Chordata > Actinopteri > Salmoniformes > Salmonidae > Salmo > Salmo trutta. The sequence goes on along the minus strand of NC_042989.1, from coordinate 7,328,131 downwards.
AGGGTGTGTTTGAAAGGATGTATTGGAAAGAGTCTCAGTCTTAAATCATTTTCCACACACAGTCTGTGCCTGTATTTAGTTATCATACTAGTGAGGGCCGAGAATCCACTCTCACATAGGTACGTGGTTGCAAAGGGCATCAGTGTCTTAACAGCGCGATTTGCCAAGGCAGGATACTCTGAGCACAGCCCAAACCAGAAATATGGCAGTGGCTTCTGATTAAATTACATTTTCACGGAACCGCTTGTTGCAATTTCGATGAGGCTCTCTTGTTCAGATATCGGTAAGTCGACTGGAGGCAGGGCATGAAAGGGATAACAAATCCAGTTGTTTGTGTCATCCGTTTCGGGAAGGTACCTGCGTAATTGCGCACCCAACTCACTCAGGTGCTTTGCTATATCATATTTGACATTGTCCGTAAACTTGAGTTAATTTGCACACAAAAAATCCTCCTACAATGATGTAAAGACGTGTGTTGTCCTTGATAATGCAGACAGAGAAGAGTTCCAACTTCTTAATCATAGCCTCAATTTTGTCCCGCACATTGAATATAGTTGCAGAGAGTCCCTGTAATCTTAGATTCAGATCATTCAGGCGAGTAAAAACATCACCCAGATAGGCCAGTCGTGTAAGAAACTCGTCATCATGCAAGCGGTCAGGCAAGTGAAAATGATTGTCAGTAAAGAAAACTTTAAGCTCGTCTCTCAATTAAAAAAATGTGTCAATACTTTGCCCATTGATAACCAGTGCACTTCTGTATGTTGTAAAAGTGTTACATGGTCATGGCTTTTGCGCCATAAGTATAGATATCAACATGAACAGCAGCTACTTTTGGCTACATATGGACCATTTATGAAGGCACAAGGGTTTTACAATGTTTATTAATCCAAAGGGGTAGGCAAGAGAATGGTCGTGGACAGGCAAAAAGGTCAAAACCACATCAGAGTCCAGGAGATACAGAGTGGCAGACAGGTTCATGGTCAAGGCAGACAGAATGGCCAGGCAGGCGGGTACAAAGTCCAGAAACAGGCAAGAGTCAAAACCGGGAGGACTAGAAAAAGGAGAATGCAAAAAGCAGGAGAACGGGAACACCGCTGGTTGACTTGGAAACATACAAGACGAACTGGCACAGAGAGACAGGAAACACAGGGATAAATACACTGGGGAAAATAAGCGACACCTGGAGGGGGTGGAGACAATCACAAGGACAGGTCAAACAGATCAGGGCGTGACACCGTTAGTGGAATTTCTGCCAGAGAATAACGGTTAATGTGATTGGATGTAAATTATTTGACTAGGCTACCTGTATTTGACATTGTGTTGTTATATCGCTGAACACTAGATAGTTTAAAACTTATTTGGGCTCAAATCCCGTTAATGGGATCGATTTGACAACAGCCGGTGAAATGGCAGAGCGCCAAATTAAAAATAATTATTACAAATATTTCACTTTCATACATTCACAAGTGCAACACACCAAATTAAAGCTTAACTTCTCGTTAACTTCTCTAGGCTAGGGGGCGGTATTTTCACATCCAGATGAAAAGCGTGTCCAAAGTAAACTGGCTGCTATTCAGGCCCAGAAGCTAGGATATGCATATTATTAGTAAATTTGGATAGAAAACACTCGGACGTTTCTAAAACTGTTTGAATGATGTCTGTGAGTATAACAGAACTTATTTGGCAGGCGAAACCCCGAGGACAAACCATCCAGGATTTTATTTTTGAGGTCACTCTTTTCAATGGGTTTCAATGGGAATCTAGAATTCTAAGGCAATTGCTTGCAGTTCCTATCGCTTCCACTGGATGTCAACAGTCTTTAGAAATTGGTTGATGTTTTTCCTTTGTGTAATGAAGAAGTAGCCCTGTTCAGAACGAAGGTCGAGTGAAGTGTACTGTTGTGGTTGAGGCGCGTGAGCTGAAAGCACGCTCCACTTTGTTTTCCTCCGGTATTGAACACAGTTTATCCCGTCTTAAATTTGATTGATTATTTACGTAAAAAAATACCTAAAGTTGTATTAGGAAAGTTGTTTGAAATGTTTGGACAAAGATTACAGGTAACTTATGAGATATTTTGTAGTCATGTTGCGCGAGTTGGAACCGGTGTTTTTCTGTATCAAACGTGCCAAATAAATGGACATTTTGGATATATAACGATGGAATTAATCGAACAAAAGGACCATTTGTGATGTTTATGGGACATATTGGAGTGCCAACAGAACAAGCTCGTTGTCACGTCCTGACCAGTAAAGGGGTCATTTGTCATTGTATTATGGTCAAGGCGTGGCAGCGGGTGTTTGTTTTATGTGGTTCGGGGTGGTGTTTTTGTAGAAGGCAATTTGATTTATGTATTCCGGGGTTTTTGGGCACTGTTCTATGTTTATGTATTTCTATGTTTAGTCTAGTTAGTTGTAGTTAGTTGGGGTCATTTGTCATTGTAGTATGGTCAAGGCGTGGCAGCGGATTTTGTTTTGTGTGTTTTGGGGTTGGTTTATTTAGAGGGGATTTGTTCTAGTTTTCATTTTCTATGTTCGTTTTCTATGTGTGGCCGAGTATGGTTTCCAATCAGAGGCAGGTGCCTTTCGTTGTCTCTGATTGGAAGCCATACTTAGGCAGCCTTTTTTTCCTTTGGGTTTGTGGATGGTTGTTTTCTGTATAGCCTGTGTGCCTTATGGAACTGTTGATTGTCGGTTTGTTATTTTTGTTTAAGTGTTCACTTTATTACGTCAATAAAAGAAGATGAGCACTCAACACGCTGCGCTTTGGTCTGTCCCTTACGACGCTTATGACACTCATCAAAGGTAAGGCATGAATTGTATATTTACTTCTGAGTTTCGTGTCGCACCTGGCAGGTTGAATTATGATTGTCTGTGTTTGTTTGGTCAGATAATCGCATGGTTTGCTTTCGCCGTAAAGCCTTTTTGAAATCTGACATGTTGGCTGGATTAACAACAAGTGTAGCTTTAATTTGGTGTATTGCATGTGTGATTTCATGTAAGTTTAATATTTATAGTAATTTCATTTGAATTTGGCGCTCTGCCATTTAACCGGATGTTGTCAAATCGAACGGGATTTGAGCCATAAGAAGTTAATTAATCTAGCCACCGTGTCAGATTTCAAAAAGGCTTTACGGCGAAAGCAAACCATGCGATTATCTTAGGACAGCGCCCAGCATACCAACACATGAAAATCTGATTTAAACCCACCAGGCGGGTTCTCTAATGAAAAACATTAACCAATTTCTGTTGAAATCCAGTGGAAGTGATAGGAACTGCAAGCAAGTGCCTAATAAATCTAGATACACATTGAAAACACTGTCACTTCAACAACAAAAAATCCTGGATTGTTTGTCCTCGGGGTTTTGCCTGCCAAATAAGTTCTGTTACACTCACAGATATACTTTTAACAGTTTTAGAAACTGTAGAGTGTTCTCTATCCAAATCTACCATTATATGCATATCCTAGCTTCTGGGCCTGAGTAGCAAGCAGTTTCCTTTGGGCACGTTTTTCATCCGGATGTCAAAATACTGCCCCCTAGCCCAAAGAATTGAATGACATTTTTGACAGTGAAATAAGGCTAGTCAGGCGAGAAAAAAACCTCACCCAAATGTATAGCCCCATTGGAAAATATAAATGGACTGTTTGAAAATGTGAAAAAAACATACTAAAAAAATGTTTTAATTCTTTTTTTTAAATGTGAATCACATTTTTATTTGGCCTACCCGTGACGGCATTGCGCGTACCCCTGTTTAGGAATACCTGCTATAGACAACTATGTTTGTGTGGATGAAGTAGAAAACAAGACCTGTTATCCTCTATCATCCTCAGTCTTTTATGTTGAGTTGTCATTGAGTATTTTGATCTACGAGAATGTAGAGTGTTGTGAGCCCTGGGGTTTGCTTTCTTTAGCAGTAAAAAATAAATAAAAAAGGAAACATTTTTTGGATGTTGTTCTTGAGTTGAGAATGATGTTTTGCTCTGTATGTACTGGGATCCTGTGGTCTTTATTTCATGTAATGATGGATGTATACTGCTGGTTATACATTATACAGGGAAGTCAGTTAAAACCTCTACAGGATCGGTGGGTCCCCCAAGGGACGGTTGAGCTAACGTAGGCTAATGCGATTAGCATGCGATTAGCATGCGGTTGTAAGTAACAAGAACATTTCCCAGGACATAGACATATCTGATATTGGCAGAAAGCTTAAATTCTTGTTAATCTAACTGCACTGTCCAATTTACAGTAGCTATTACAGTGAAATAATACCATGCTATTGTTTGAGGAAAGTGTACCATTATGAACTTGAACAGTTATTAATAACCAATTAGGCACATTTGGGCAGTCTTAATACAACATTTTGAACAGAAATGAAATGGTTCATTGGATCAGTCTAAAACTTTGCACATACACTCCTGCCATCTAGTGGCCAAAATCTAAATTGCAGCTGGGCTGGAATAAAACATTATGGCCTTTCTCTTGCATTTCAAAGATGATGGTACAAAAAATAAAAAATAAAAATGTATGATTTTTAACTTTGTATTATCTTTTACCAGATCTAATGCGTTATAGTCTCCTACATTAATTTCACATGTCCACAAACTGCAAAGTGTTTTCTTTCAAATGGTATCAAGAATATGCGTATTCTTGCTTCAGGTCCTGAGCTACAGGCAGTTAGATTTGGCTATGTCATTTTAGGCTAACATTTAAAAAAGGGGTGGATCTTTAAGCACAATTAAGTATTAGAATTAATTATACAACGGTACTGTTGAATATTCATTTCTAATTGGCTTGAAGGGCATTCTATTTTTCTGTTTTATTGTCACATACACCGGATAGTTGCAGTGAATGAGATGTGTTGTTTTACAGGGTCAGTAGTAGTACGGCACGCCTTGAGCAAATGAGGGTTAAGTGCCTTTGCTCAAGGGCACATAGACAGATTCTAGACTAGATGCATGGCAATAACCAACGGTTATGAAGTTCATTCTTACATTTGAACTGCTTTTGAAAGCAAAATTATAATTGGAAACATGATTGCCATTGAAGACTGATGGTTTGGTTAGCTAACCTAGCAAGTCTCTCTTTGGTAACCAAGGCAATTACAGTAGCCATCTAGTAAACTTTCTAGCTACTTCAGTGGATGTTGAACACGTTTCTAGCGATAAGTGTGTTCAATTATAGGTGTGGTATAAGCAGGATAATCAACTCTGGGCTCTATGCATTCTGTGGAAAATAATGCAACTCCATGGAAGGTTAGTGCAACAACGCACAATACACCTTCCACGTCATGCATTATTTACCACCTAATGGATAATCAACGAGGAGCTATTGCGTTAAGTATTGAGGTTGCGTACAGTATACAGATGACGATGTATTCGTCTTTGTCTGTAAACCCCTCTCATTGTTCTCAGTAGCAGACATGTTTTCAAGCATGCCATGGCCTTTTACTGTGGTGAATAATTGAATAGTAAGTGCTATTGTTCTGTAGTTCTGCACAGCTGATCTGTAGAGTAGCTTCTGTTGGCAGGGGAAGCTAACAGTTTATTAAACTAGTGTTCATAAAGGAAACTGTGACATTTAAGGGTCTCCCAGATGATCAAAAGGTGTTTAGTTAACCGGTGTTAGGGAAGCTACTCTGAAAATATAGTTTACCAAGCTACCAATTACTTCACACCGGAAGAAGTTAACCTATGCTAAAGCTACCCTTAAAAGCATATAGTTTACTTTGAAAGTGTATTTCACCACTTCCAAACTACTTTGTGAAAAATGATCATATCTAAATCAAATGGTATAGACTACAAATAGCAAAAACAAATCACTCTGGAGTTGAACTACCACCAAGCTACAGCAAAATTTAATTAAATTACTAGTTGAACTACATGTAGTTCACTACTCCCCAGCATTTGTGTTGTCTGATAAATATGGAGCATTTACATTGTATCTTTGACTCTATTTCAAAACAAACAGGGAATATTGAATGCATATTCAAAGAGTGAACTAATCTCAACATTCAGTAAATCTTTAAATATATGACTATTTTTATTTTGCCCTCACATGGGCTAGATATAGTTCTTTTGTAGGCACAAATATTGTGACATTCAAAGAGGCCCCAATGAATAGGTGACATACATTTTCTTGTCCATCACTCCTTAGTAATAGATTTTCCAGGGTTTAAATGTGTGTTATGTAGGCAACAATCATAATACCACAGGCAATCTGTAGGCTTATCTACCATTATCGGATGATTTAAGGTGATGTCCACTTACGGGGGTCCTCTACATCATGAGATGCCCAATATACATCGCTTATACCTCAGAGCACTCAATTCCTAATGGAGAGCAGTTGTGTACATGCAATCTTAAAGTTAGATAGCCCTGCTGTGGCCTGTGGGCAGGGGAGGACAGGGACCAGAAATCGGCCCTGTCATTTCTAACACACCAGCCCATTTTTTTTCTTGAGGCCCCCACACCTGCCCATTTTTCAGCTTGGTCTCATAGACGTAACATAGTAAACGTAAATCAGGGGGCCTCAAATTAGTATGAAATGTTACTTTTAGAATGGTTATATAAGAAAGAAGGTTACTTTATGCAAAAAAAATGAGAGTATGGTGTTTGCCCAGGGTGGATGGGTGTGCATATAATGCGAACGTCTAATGCAAATCTCATCATGGACAACTTTATCATTTTAGCAATTTTGCAACTACTTACTACTTTTTAGGTACTTTGCAACTACTTAGCATGTTACCTAACCCTTCCTCTCAACTTAACCCTTAAATATAACTCCCAACCCTAACCTTAACACTATTCTTTTTTATTTTTTACATTAAACTTAACCCTTTAACATAAGTCCCAACCCAGCCTTAACACTATTCCTTTTTATTTTATACATTGTATTTCACCTTTATTTAACCAGGAAGGCCAGTTGAGAACAAGTTCTCATTTACAACTGTCACCTGGCCAAGATAAAGCAAAGCAGTGCTACAAAAACAACAGAGTTAAATATAAACAAATGTACAGTCAATAACACAAAATAGAAGAAAAATAGAAAAATATATGTACAGTGTGTGCAAATGTAGAAGAGTAGGGAGGTAAGGCAATAAATAGGCCATAGAGGCGAAAATAATTACAATAGCATTAATACTGGAGTGATACAGTGAGGGGAAAAAAGTATTTGATCCCCTGCTGATTTTGTACATTTGCCCACTGACAAAGAAATTATCAGTCTATAATTTTAATGGTAGCTTTATTTGAACAGTGAGAGACAGAATAACAACAAAAAAATCCAGAAAAACGCATGCCAAAAATGTTATAAAATGATTTGCATTTTAATGAGGGAAATAAGTATTTGACCCCCTCTCAATCAGAAAGATTTCTGGCTCCCAGGTGTCTTTTATACAGGTAACGAGCTGAGATTAGGAGAACACTCTTAAAGAACACTCTTAAAGGGAGTACAGGTAGATTTTTTTACTTGAGGCCCCCAGTATTAGCCAAATAATGATTTTTTTTTTTTAGCCTAAACCCAAACCCAGGCCCACTGAGCTAAAAATAGATCAGCCCATCTGACATTTTCCGAAATGGCAGATGGCCAGTCCGCCCCTACCTGTGAGTCTCGTAAATACTGCCGGGTGAGACAGTTTTCGGCAGCCTTCACACCCTGATCAGCGAGAGGCAATGAAGACGATTGATGACAGTTTGGGCTACGTCTGAAGGAAGCGCCCCGACGAGGAGGCAGCCTCCTCATCGGAAGCAAATCATTTTTTTCCCCATCGCTCCCCACCATGCTTTGGAAGATTAAATCGCCAGCAGGTTGTCTCCTGCAGGCAGGAGAGTATTACTCAAGCGAACACTTGCTTTGAAGAGAAGGAAGGCACCGTTTCCTACCACCACCTGAACACAAGACTGAGAAAGTGAAAATGTGAAACAGTGCAGTCATGGTGTTGAAAACACAACTTCTTATGGTGGAAACAAAAACATTTATATTTCTGCTGTTATATGACATAGTTGAGCTGGTTTTCCATTAGTGTTGTAACCTTATTTATTTTACTTAATTATCTATCACCTTCCCCCGAAAGACCCACAATAGATAATGGGCCTGTGGTAGCTAATTAAGTCAAACAATTAGGTTTACACAATCATGCCCACTAACATGGGATTGTAACACCTAGGGAGAATTGAAGAAGCGAACCTCCAGACAGTGAGACTGACCTGCAAATTACACAGCGCCTCAAGTGGCCACTTGCTGATGTCTTTGATAGTGATCACTCGAGTCTGCCACTGTTTTGGGCAAATGGAGAATTTAACAAATAGTTTTTTTCATCAGAAATTATTTCATATGGGTACTTTCATGTGTGTGTAAATATGTTTCTGCTACTGTTTGTTATCTTTCCTGTTGCCTAAACATTTTACCCCTATGTACATACAGTGCATTCGGGAAGTTTTCAGACCCCTTGACCTTTTCCACATGTTGATACGTTAGTCTTATTCTAAAATTGATTACATTCTCCCCCCCTCATCAATCTACACACAATGCCCAATTATAACAAAGCAAAAACAGATTATATATATATATATATATATATTTTATGAAATCGCATTTAAGTAAGTATTCAGACCCTTTACTCAGTACTTTGTTGAAGCACCGTTGGCAGCGATTACAGCCTCAAGTCTTCTTGGGTATGACGCTACAAGCTTGGTACATCTGTATTTGGGGAGTTACTCCCATTACTCTCTGCAGATCCTCTCAAGCTCTGTCAGGTTGGATGGGAAGCGTTGCTGCACAGCTATTTTCAGGTCTCTTCAGAGATGTTCAATCGGGTTCAAGTCTGGGCTCTGGCTGGGCCACTCAAGGATATTCAGAGACTTGTCCCGAAGCCACTCCTGTGGTGTCTTGGCTGTGTGAACACCTGAGCTCAATTTTGAGTCTCATAGCACAGAGTCGGAATACTTATGTAAATAAGATATTTCCGATTAAAAAAATATATATTATTCGCTACAATCTCTAAAAACCTGTTTTAACTTTGTCATTATGGTGTATAATGTGTAGATTTCAGAGAAAAAAAAAATATTTCATTCATTTTAGAATAAGACCGTAACGTAACAAAATGTGGAAAAAGTCAAGGGGTCTGAATACTTTCTGAAGGCACTTATCTACTCAATTACCTCATACCCCTGCACATCAACTCGGTACTGGTACCGCGTGCATATAGAAAGTTATCGTTACTCCTTGTGTATTTATTACTCAGGTGTTGTTTTTTTCTACATTTTTCTCTCTGAGTTGTTGGGAAGGGCCCTTAAGTAAGCATTTCACTGTTAGTCTATACCGCATGTGACAAATATAATTTTATTGATTAAAATATTACTGTTCTCAGATTTTTTATTAATACATTTTAGATGCGTATGAAAATGTGTTTATTTTTTTGCAAAATGCTATATATCCATTGTTTAGCTGTAATGGAATGTTCGTATCCTGTATATTTGACAGTGATATGTGGTTGTCTCACCTAGATACCTTAAGATGAATGCACGCTCTGGATACGAACTGAAAGGTTTTACATACAGATCTCACATTATTGTATTGAATTATTTATTTTTAAACCTAGCAGTACTACTTATTTCTGAGAGTGAGGTGGATATGTAACATTTTGCAAAAATATATGAATTAATGTCTCTCTGAAATTAAACCAAATACATTAAACAAATACATGTCTGTCATAGAACAACACCATGCCATGATTAGAGAATGAAAAAACACCAATCTCTTTCAAAATGTCTTTAAACAATAAAAGCTAATTTACCAACATTTCTAAAAATTGATATATAGAGTTTTGGAATGAAACTCTTTACTTTCACCCCAGCTGCCACTTGTCAATATTCAAAACCCATTCGTGAGCATCTTGTGTCCCGCAGTTTTGGAACATGATTTGCTATGAAACACTGCCAGACAGGCACACACTCTGGTAATAAAGTTTTAAAACAAAACGGTAACGTAGCACTTGCCAGTGACTTGATAAGCTGATTTAACTAACATCGCCTGCCTGCTCAATATGCCTGCAAGCTACTACTAGCTAGCTTCATTGACAAACACAGAGATTGAACATAGCTAGCTAGCTAGTGATTTTGGGCACTGACATACAGCATGTAAATGCTGGTGCTTTATTTACGATAATTTGACTGCTTGCTGATGAATAAGTTGTAGATGTGTTCTCCAAACAGTCCCGAGCTCAGCAGCAGCTGACTTGATACTGTCTGCAGTGCACTGCTAGTTTTCATGCGCATTTGTGTCCAGACTCAGCTTCAAAATGGTATATCGTACCCTGCAGTTGGAGGAAACATAGGAAAGTTAACATAAACATTTTATCTTACTTACAAGACAAGTAGTATAAAAATGCCATTTGAAAGATTTTGATGAGATTTTCACACTCCCTAAAGAGCTCTTCTTTGTTTACGCCCATTCAGCATCGTTCAAACTCTCTAAAGCTTTAGACCACCCCCCACACATGTAAACTCATGCGAGTCAGCATGGCATTGTCCTCCAGACAGTAGTCTCTACTTAAATCCAGCTAAATTCAGGGCAGCAATGCTTTTGAAAGCTGTAGCAACACTTTTGCAGTTGTCAATAGCTATATTTCCCAAAAATCTGCAGTAGCAAAGATGATCTATATAGTAACCAGGGAAGAGCCCATTCTGTTATAGCCTGTGACATGACAGACCAATCAGGACTCATCTCTCAGCATGTCCAACCACCCCATTAACTCAGCCAATCATGACTAGACAGGAAGGATCCTATCTTTCTCCCTGTATAACTCAATGCCTTATCCTGGGCTGAACTAGGCTGATCAATTAAATGTAATAAAGCACATGAAATGTTCTTCAAAAAAAAAATACAACAAAAAAAATACAATTCAAATGGCACTACTGTGAAATAGGAACCAGTGTTAAACACCTCAGTAACCAGTAAAAATATATACTTGAGAAATACAGCACCAGCAGATCAGCTTTAATATTGCAGCTAGATTGTAGCTGTAGTAATTGTCTGCATCATTTCCAATCCCCCATATATTTTATTTGTAAATATATTTATACATACATACAGTACCAGTCCAAAGTTTGGACACATCTACTCATTCCACAATTTTCTACATTTTAAAATAATAGTGAAGATATCAAAACAATGAAATAACACATATGGAATCATGTAGTAACAAAAAATGTTAAACAAATATTTTATTTTAAATTCTTTAAAGTAGCCACCCTTTGCCTTGATGACAGCTTTACACGCTCTTGGCATTCTTTCAACCAGCTCCATGAGGTAGTCACCTGGAATGCATTTCAATTAACACATGTGCCTTGTTAAGTTAATTTGTGGAATTTCTTTCCTTCTTAATGCGTTTAAGCCAATCAGTTGTGACAAGCTAATGATATACAGAGGATGGCCCTACTTGGTAAAAGACCAAGTCCATATTATGACAAGAACAGCTCAAATAAGGAAAGATAAATGACAGTCAATCATTACTTGAAGGTCAGTCAATTTGGAAAATTTCAAGAACTTTTACATTTTCTTCAAGTGCAAAGGACATTGTCATTGACAGTTTATTGCTTGAGACACTGGTTTATTTAGTTAAACTGGACTGAGGAGAAACAAAATCAACTTTATTATTTTATTTTATTGACAATTTTATTTGGGACTTCCAGGTTGTCTGATAATCAAAGGTTGATTATCTACAATGTCATAGGTTGAATGGCTTTTTGGATATTTCGCCAACTATTGTCAAACTATTTTGTTATTGGTTATTTTAATGTTATGGTGTGTGAGAAATACTTTGTTACACCTTGTTGAATACTGCATGTGGTTTTGAGAAACTACAGTTTCTTTTTGAGTGTTTAATGCTGATAGTTGGAAAAATCAGTCCACTGATCTTTATTATTTTTATTGAGTGTTATGGGTCTGAAGCTATATCACAGTGAAAGATTACATTGACGATCGAGGCACCATACAGTTGCTTTTGCTTTAACGTGTTGACTATCAAGACCCTTGACTCTATACCACTACTCCTACTGGATGGACATTGTTTATGTGAAACATTCTGTAATTCTAAAGGAAGAATAGAAGAGACTGATACACTTCATGTTAATGGGTGGAATTAAACCAAAAAATCTAAACGTTTATCTGGACTCACTGCGTAGATTGATTAATAGAGGAATTGCTATTGCACTCTTACATTTACTTTTACTCAAGTATGACAATTTAATACTTTTTCCACCACTGATTGCATTGACAAAAAGTGATTAATCCATTCTGCCCAACTAAGGCAAAACCCAGTAACTACGTACATGTTTTTACTGCAAAATCTGACGTCAAAGTCTGTTTATGTCAAGACAGATGTCAATTTCGGATTATCCATCTTACAGTTGAAGTCGGAAGTTTACATACACAAATTTCTTGTTAACAAACTATAGTTTTGGCAAGTCGGTTAGGGTATCTACTTTGTGCATGACACAAGTAATTTTTCCAACAATTGTTTACAGACTGATTATGTCACTTATAATTAACTGTATCACAATTCCAGTGGGTCAGAAGTTTACATACACTAAGTTGACTGTGCCTTTAAACAGCTTGGAAAGTCCAGCAAATTATGTCATGGCTTTAGAAGCTTCTGATAGGCTAATTGACATCATTTGAGTATATTGGAGGTGTACCTGTGGATGTATTTCAAGGTTCATCCTTGGGAGCAATATAGAAATGCCTGAAGGTACCAAGTTCATCTGTACAAACAATAGTACGCAAGTATAAACACCATGGGACCACGCAGCCGTCATACCGCTCAGGAAGGAGACGCGTTCTGTCTCCTAGAGATGAACGTACTTTGGTGAGAAAAGTGCAAATCAATCCAAGAACAACAGCAAAGGACCTTGTGAAGATGCTGGAGGAAACAGGTACAAAAGTATCTATATCCACAGTAAAACGAGTCCTATGTTGACATAACCTGAAAAGCCGCTCAGCAAGGAAGAAGCCACTGCTCCAAAACCACCATAAAAAAGCCAAACTACGGTTTGCATCTGCACATGGGGACAGAGATTGTACTTTTTGGAGAAATGTCCTCTGGTTTGATGAAACAAAAATAGAACTATTTGACCATGATGACCATCGTCATGTTTGGAATAAAAAGGGGGATGCTTGCAAGCCGAAGAACACCATCCCAACCGTGAAGCAGCATCATGTTGTGTGGGTGCTTTGCTGCAGGAGGGACTGCTGCACTTCACAAAAAAGATGGCATCATGAGGTAGGAAAATTATGTGGATAAATTGAAGACATCAGTCAGGAATTTAAAGCTTGGTCGCAAATGGGTCTTCCAAATGGACAATGACCCCAAGCATACTTCCAAAGTTGTGGCAAAATGGCTTAAGGACAACAAAGTCAAGGTTTTGGGTGGCCATCACAAAGCCCTGACCTCAATCTTATAGAACATTTGTGGGCAGAACTGAAATTGTGTGCAAGCAAGGAAGCCTACAAGCATGACTCGGTTACAACAGCTCTGTCAGGAGGAATGGGCCAAAATTCCCCCAACTTATTGTGGGAAGCTTGTGGAAGGCTCCCAGAAATGTTTGACCCAATTTAAACAATTTAAAGACAATGTTACCAAATAGTAATTGAGTGTATGTAAACTTCTGACCCACTGGGAATGTGATGAAAGAAATAAAAGCTGAAATAAATCCTTCTCTCTACTATTATTCTGACATTTCACATTCTTAAAATAAAGTGGTGATCCTAACTGACCTAAGACAGGGAATTTTTACTAGGATTATATGTCAGGAATTGTGAAAACTGAGTTTAAATGTATTTGGCTAAGGTGTGTGTAAACTCCCGACTTCAACTGTATATGCTGATCAACTGGCTTGTTCTTGTGTCAGGAAACTAAATTAATCAGATAATATACCTGGCCATTACAACTTATCAAAGATTCGTAATTACTGCATTTTGCCTTTGTAGGGCAGCATTGATCCTGAGAGACATTGACCAAAATTTGGTTTAGTTTTCTTAATTGACTTACCCTATAGCCAGTATTAGCATCACTGATACACAGCAAATTGGCCAGTGTTACCTAGTGTTGTTTTTTCAGTGTAACATTTCTAGTGTTTATTCAGTTGTTAAATTAACTCTGTAAGTGTAACATTAACATCCATTTGTGTAAACAAACCTAAGTGATGGTGTTAATAACCAGTGTTAAACCTAAACCATACCAATCAGTATATTTCCCAGCATGCTTTATTGCATATACATTTTTACAATTGTTTGTTTCAATATCTATGTTTTTGCATGTACATTGATTGATTTATTCATCTTTGCTACTCAAATATAAATAGCATACATTTTTTTAACTAATCCAATATGTTACTTGGATTTATTGCACCCATTACTGAAATGGTTGTTCCAGTTTAAATGATTTAAGGTAGTCTCATAATTTAGTGATTCTTTCTGCAGTTGACGGGTGAATAGAAATGTAATATACTGCCTATACCCACACTGGCTGCATTCCAATAGGAATTACACATCACTTTCCAAGCTAGCATAATGTGACTTGAAGGCCACTGTATTAGGGTAAACATAGGCTCTCAAAATAAGACATTCACTTAGGATCTTACTTGGTAAATGCCACAAAAAGACTGCAACAACCAAGTCTCTGTCAATAACAAATGCAGTCATTGGTGGTAACTCAATTCAATTCACCTGAACGGCAAGGCAATCTGGGAAATATGAAAATAAGGCTTTACACTAAGCAGTGTGTTAACACAGAAAAGTGTGGCCCCATATAGACAAGGGAACAGTAGGTCCTTTTGCAGGATGTTTCAATAACCATGACCAAATCCTCAAATCTACTTCAAACCAAGTGTTATGGTAATTAAAATACATAACAAGTTGGAGGACATTATAGAAATTCTGGTATCTATATATGTTTTGTATAATATTTGTTTTCAGAGAACACACACCAATAGAGCATTATGTGTACATTGAGAGGGTAGCTGGTTTCTGTATTACAGTTCTACCAAGTATTCATACCACTGACAGTCCTTTGTGAGTTGTTTTGACTGCAACTAAGCATACATTTCAGGTAATTTCGATTTTGCACACAGTCACACCTAGTTATAACCAGTTATAACCATTGGCAAGTTCGTAAGGTGTTCCATCTTTGCAGGTGATCTGTCTATCACTCCAACATGTCCCTCTCCACCCTCTGAGGATATTTATTACTTAAAATGATATCTCCAGAGAAACTTGGATATTTTCTTTTTTTTAGATTTGCACTAGAATAACTATAATTTTCGGGGGAATACACACCAATACTGTCACGTTCTCTATCTTCTAATTCCCTGTCATATATGAGCCAAGGCGCAGCGTGCCGGTAATTGCACATCTTTATTTGAAGAAAACCAAAACAATAAACAGGTAAACAGCAAGAGACGTAACGCAACTGTGGCGTACCCCCACAGAAATAATAATAACCCACAAACACAGGTGGGGAAAAGGCTGCCTAAGTATGATTCCCAATCAGAGACAACGAATGACAGCTGCCTCTGATTGGAAACCATACTCGGCCAATAAAGAAAAAACAACATAGACATACAACACATAGAATGCCCACCCCATGTCACACCCTGACCTAACCAAACTCTCTGTATTGCTATTCTATCAATAATGTATACTATTGGCAGATATTTATATGCACAAAAATAAGGTATCTTTGGTTTTGCATACAGTCATGTGATACATGGAATAGAAAAGTACAAACTTTGGCAAGTACATGGGCAGCTATTTCTTTGCAGATGATCTGCCTAACTAGTCAAAACACTGATACAGGTCCCCCTCCACCCTGTGTTGGTATGGATAACTTATTACAGTTTGTCTCCAGAGAAACCTAGATTCAATTAAAGGTCTTATCTATCAAATGAACATAGGTGGAAGTAGGTGTTTTTATCTGGGTTCCAAAAGACTTGTGTTGATCAAAGCCTTGCGTAATGAACATATTTTTGACACAATTGGCTGGAAATTCTTCAGGAAGCTTTGTTTCCCCATCAATACTGAACAGTTATTCTGAAAAGTACTTGCTCTTATGGCTAACTACAAGGAGGTTTGAAAGCTAGGCTTAGTGAAATACTTACTGTATGTCAAGCAACTTGGATGCAGTGAGCAGTGTTACAGTAAAACCATCTGAAATTGCATCCATGACAATTTTCTTTTATATACATCTCCCGTTTGGCATGTATGGTTTGATGTGGTTCACAGCAGCACTGACGGATGTGTTGTCTTGACAACTGCATCAGATTTCTGAATGTCCCTTACCCCCCTTTTGTTCCATGCTGGCTGAAGACCTAGCTAGCCCTTAACTAGCTTAAACCAGACACAGATGAAAGGGGAAACATATAAGTATCTTTTCCATAGAGTAGAGCACCGGGTACTTTTACTTATATTTGCTGACACGCTACAGTCAGCTTCTCTACTGGTACCAGAATTTATCTAGCTATAGCACCTTCTCCGATGTTGGTTACAATTAGGTAAGAGAATATTATGTTACCATTGTTGTATTAAAATGAGAGTTAAGATGTCATGTTGTCCCTTTAATAACAAATCCAACTGTTTGACATGGGGGAGGAGACCAGTAACTTTATGACCAAAATGTATCACAGTAGAAGCAGTCATTTTCTTACATTAGTCATCATACTTTGATCTGGTTTCCTTCAAATATCATCTAGTTTCATGAAAAACATGATTTAGACTGTATGACCTTTAACACTGTCAGTGTTGATTTAACACTGGATAATTGTCTGTGTATATCTATTTTCAGAAATGTTGGTAAATTAACTTATTGTTTAAAGAAATTATAACAGGTATTGGTGTGTTTTTTTTCACTATCTAATGATGGCATGGGGTTGCTCAATGACAGACAGGTATTTGTTTAAAATCTATCACTTGGTTTCTTTTCAGAGCGACAAATAATCTGTTTTATTTTTGCTAAACGCTATATATCCACCTCACTCACAGAAATAAGTAGTACTGCTAAGTTTTACACAGTCAAATGTAACAAATAACTACAGTTTTATTAAAGAACTGGACAAATGATACATTTGTGACAAATATATATTTTTACAAATAATCCAATACGGTAATATCTGATCTGTATGTACATTTTTTTTACATTTATGTCATTTAGCAGATGCTCTTATCCAGAGTAACGTACAGTTAGTGGATTGATCTTAAGATAGCTAGGTGAGACTAACGGTCGTCGTATATAGTGGACCAAGGCGCAGCGGGTTGTGCTCATATTAACTTTTATTAGAACACTTAACAAAACAAAAAAACGAACGAACACACAGTATTACAGGCTAAACACAGCAGTGCAAAAACAACTTCACACAAATGACAAGTGAAAACAGGGCTACCTAAGTATGACTCCCAATCAGCAACAACGATGTACAGCTGTTCCTGATTGAGAGCCATACCAGGCCAACACAAAGAAATACACAGACAGAGCATAGAAATACAAAACATAGAATATAACCAAAAACCCCAGAATACTCTAAACAAACACCCCTCTACATAAACACATATCCCAACAAACCCCGAACCACATAAAAACCCCAGAATACTCTAAACAAACACCCCTCTACATAAACACATATCCCAACAAACCCCGAACCACATAAAACACCCCCCTGCCACATCCTGACCAAACTACAATAACAAATAACCCCTTTACAGGTCAGGACGTGACAGTACCCCCCCAAAGGTGCATACCCCAGATGCACCTCACACAAAAAATAAACACAAAAATAAACCCCCCAAACTAAAGGGAGGGAAGGGAGGGTGGCTACCGTCACCGACAGTTCCCGTGCTACACCCCCCCCTCCCCAATGCTCCTACTGTGGAGGTGGCTCAGGCCTTAGTCCCCCACCTAACCATACCTCGGGCTGAAGCGCGTAGCTGTAGACCTCGGGCAGAAGCGCTTCGCTGTAGACCTCGGGCAGAAGGGCGACTCTGGGAGCTCCGGACTGTAGGGCAACTCTAGGAGCTCCGGACTGTAGGGCGACTCTCTCGGTTCTGGACTGTGGGCCGTCTCACTCGGTCCCGGACTGTGGGCCGTCTCACTCGGTCCCGGACTGTGGGCCGTCTCACTCGGTCCCGGACTGTGGGCCGTCTCACTCGGTCCCGGACTGTGGGCCGTCTCACTCGGTCCCGGACTGTGGGCCGTCTCACTCGGTCCCGGACTGTGGGCCGTCTCACTCGGTCCCGGACTGTGGGCCGTCTCACTCGGTTCCGGACTGTGGGCCGTCTCTCTACGGGGCACTGTCGCCGGAAGCTCTGGACGAGGCACTGTCGCCGGACGCTCTGGACGAGGCACTGTCGCCGGACGCTCTGGACGAGGCACTGTCGCCGGACGCTCTGGACGAGGCACTGTCGCCGGACGCTCTGGACGAGGCACTGTCGCCGGACGCTCTGGACGAGGCACTGTCGCCGGACGCTCTGGACGAGGCACTGCCGCCGGACGCTCTGGACGAGGCACTGCCGCCGGACGCTCTGGACGAGGCACTGCCGCCGGAAGCTCTGGACGAGGCACTGCTTCCGGAAGCTCTGGACGGAGACTGCGCACTGAAAGCCTGGTGCGTGGTGCTGGCTTTGGAAGTGCCAGACTGGAAACACGCACCTCAGGGCTAGTGCGAGGAGCAGGACGAGCTGGACTGGGCTGACGCACTGGAGGCCTGGTGCGTGGTGCTGGTAGTGGAGGTACCAGACTGGAAACACGCACCCCAAGGCTAGTGCGAGGAGCAGGAATAGGACGAGTTGGACTGGGCTGACGCACTGGAGGCCTGGTGCATGGGGCTGGTAGTGGAGGTACCAGACTGGAGACAAGCACCCCAAGGCTAGTGCGAGGAGCGGGAACAGGATACACTGGGCTGTGAAGGCGCACTAGCGGTCTTGAGCGCAGTACTGGCACCACCCTTACTGGCTGGATGCCCGCTTCCCCCTAGCAAATGCGGGACGCTGGCACCGCACACACCTGAATGCTCGGCCTCGATGCCGTGCGCATCACCCCATAGCACGGGGCCTGACCAGTAACATGCTGCCTCCGGTAAGCACGGGGAGTTGGCTTGGGGCTTAACCCTGGCCCAGCCAAACTACCCGTGTGCCCCCCCAAAAAAAATAATTGGGGCTGCCTCTCAGGCTTCCATGCCAATCGTGTTCCAATATAACAGTCCCGGTCCTCTCCAGCCTTTTTCCATGGTCCCTCTCCGGCTAGGATCTCCTCCCAGGTCCACGACTCCCGATAGCTTTTCTCCAGCTCCTTACCCCGCTGCTTGGTCCATTGCTGGTGGGAAGTTCTGTAACGGTCGTTGTATATAGTGGACCAAGGCGCAGCGGGTTGTGCTCATATTAACTTTTACTAGAACACTTAACGAAACAAAACAAGAAAACGAACGACCGCACAGTATTACAGGCTAAACACAGCAGTGCAAAAACAACTTCCCACAAATGACAGGTGAAAACAGGGCTACCTAAGTATGACTCCCAATCAGTAACAACGATGTACAGCTGTTCCTGATTGAGAGCCATACCAGGCCAACACAAAGAAATACACACCATAGACAGAGCATAGAAATACAAAACATAGAACATAGAAGCAAAAACCCCGGAATACTCTAAACAAACGCCCCTCTACATAAACACATATCCCAACAAACATCGAACCACATAAAACAAACACCCCCCTGCCACATCCTGACCAAACTACAATAACAAATAACCCCTTTACAGGTCAGGACGTGACAGAGACAACCACATATCACAGTCAAAAATACAGAACACGAACATTCCATTCCAGTTTAACAATGCATATGTTGTATTTCGCTAAAAAATCTATTAATTAAACATCTGACAACAGTTATATTTTACACACACATTAATGTACCCATAAGCAATCATTTCGGATGAAAAACACAAATGTGAAAAATTGGTGAACATAGCGTTTTGGAATGAACACTTCAATAGTTGAATGATAATGTCATGAAGATTTTGAAGAACTGAACACCTTTGATTAAAAAAATATGCACCTTTGAAATGTTATACTTCAGTGGGTATCTTGGAAACAGCAGTTACTGTGATTAGTTTATGAATACATATGATTACATTGTATGTTTGTATGGCTGAGGACAAACATTTCTAGGTTGAAATTATCTCTCTTTCTCTCTCTTGCTCTCACTATCTCTCTGTCCACCTCTCTCAATGAACAGGCCTCCTCTCCTCTCACTACACTTTCCTTCCTCTGACAGCAATCTTAATTTAGTTTACATTAATTAATAATCTCCCACACAGATTAAGCACTTCAATCAATACACTAAATAATTTTTATTTCTGGGGTCAGGGAGGCTAAGACTTTAGTCATCATACTTTGATCTGAGGGCAATTAATAAGGCGACCTGACGCTGACCTGAAGTAAATAAATGGGTTTCACTGCCCATTTCTGAATATATGGGTATAGAATCAAGATAGAAACAATTATATCAACAAAGGGCTTTCCTCAAACTAGTCTGTCGCAATGCATTAGTCAATAGTAACAGGTATGTTTTTCTCCTATTTTTTTGTAATATTATTTCAATTTGATACACTTTGCATTATTCTTTATACAACATTGAATGGTTGCACTTATCTTCGGCCTTTCAACACATTTCTGGTGAGAAAGAAAGACAAAAGAAATACATTTTGCCCGTTGGAAAGATCCACTGGAAATCTATGGGAAGCACTCCATTTAAGTGCAGTAATTCTTGTTTTCTTTGTTCATAAGAGACTCTTTGGAGAGGAGACAGTTAGCAAATTGAAATGTATTGATTTTGGATGGTTAAGATTAAACTTTGATGTGCAATTTCCATGCCGATAAGATGAAAAATCGAGGTAGTTAAAGTGCATTCGGAAAGTATTCAGAACACTTCACTTTGTCCACATTTTGTTACATTACAGTCTTGTTCTAAAATGGACTAAATCAATTGTTTTACTCATCAATCTACACACAATACCCCATAATGACTAAGTGAAAACTGTTTTTTAGAAATTTTTGCAAACTTATTAAACATTTAAAACAGGAATACCTTATTTACATAAGTATTCAGACCGTTTGCTATGAGACTCGAAATTGAGCTCAGGTGCATCATGTTTCCATTGATCATCCTTGAGATGTTTCCACAACTTGATTGGAGTCCACCTGTGGTAAATTCAAATGATTGGACATGATTTGGAAAGGCACACTCATGTCTATATAGAGTCCCACAGTTGACAGTGTATGTCAGAGCAAAAACCAAGCTAAACTCAGCTAAAAAGAAATGTCCTCTCACTGTCAACTGTGTTTATTAACATGTGTAAATATTTGTATGAACATAACAAGATTCAACAACTGAGACGTAAACTGAACAAGTTCCACAGACATGTGACTAACAGAAATGGAATAATGTATACCTGAACAAAGGGCGGTCAAAATTAAAAGTAACAGTAAGTATCTAGTGTGGCCACCAAGTGCATTAAGTACTGCAGTGCATCTTCTCCTCATGGACTGCACCAGATTAGCCAGTTCTTGCTGTGAGATGTTACCCCAAGGAACCTGCAAGTTCCCAAACATTTCTGGGGGGAATGGCCCTAGCCCTCACCCTCTGATCCGCTCAATGGGATTGAGATCCGGGCTCTTCGCTGGCCATGGCAGAACACTGACATTCCTGTCTTGCAGGAAATCACGCACAGAATGAGCAGTATGGCTGGTGGCATTGTCATGCTGGAGGGTCATGTCAGGATGAGCCTGCAGGAACGGTACTACATGAGGGAGGAGAATGTCTTCCCTGTAATTTTGTGTTGAGATTGTCTGCAATGACAACAAGCTCAGTCCGATGATGCTGTGACACACCGCCCCAGACCATGACGGACCCTCCACCTCCAAATTGGTCCCGCTCCAGAGTACAGGCCTCGGTGTAACGCTCATTCCTTCGACGATAAACGCGAATCTGACCATCACCCCCTGTGGGACAAAACCGCGACTCATCAGTGAAGAGCACTTTTTGCCAGTCCTGTCTGGTCCAGCGATGGTGGCCATAGATCAAATCAAAGTTTATTTGTCATGTGCGCCGAATACATCAGGTGTAGACCTTAAAGTGAAATGCTTACTTACAGGCTCTAGCCAATAGTGTGGGAATAAAAGTGTGTGTGTGTGTGTGTGTGTGTGTGTGTGTGTAGGTAAGTAAAGAAATAAAACAACAGTAAAAAGACATTTGAAAAAAACTGTAGCAAGGCTATATACAGACACCGATTAGTCAGGCTTATTGAGGGAGTATGTACATGTAGGTATGGTAAAATTGACTATGTATATATGATGAACAGAGCGTAAAAGCGTAAAAGCGGGGTTGGTGGGTGGTGGGACACAATGCAGATAGCCCGGTTAGCCAATGTGCTGGAGCACTGGTTGGTCGGGCCAATTGAGGTAGTATGTACATGAATGTATAGTTAAATTGACTATGCATATAAGATAAACAGAGATTAGCAGCAGAATAAAAGAGGCGTTGGGGGGGGGGCCATCACAATGCAAATAGTCCGGGTAACTATTTGGTTACCTGTTCAGGAGTCTCATGGCTTGGGGGTAAAAACTGTTGAGAAACATTTTTGTCCTAGACTTGGCACTCCGGTACCGCTTGCCATGCGGTAGTAGAGAGAACAGCCTGTGGCTGGGGTCTTTGATAATTTTTAGGGCCTTCCTCTGACTCCGCCTGGTGTAGAGGTCCTGGATGGCAGTCAGCTTAGCACCAGTGATGTACTGGGCCGTACGCACTACCCTCTGAAGTGCCTTGCGGTCGGAGGCCGAGCAATTACCATACCAGGCAGTGATGCAACCGGTTAGGATGCTCTCGATGTTGCAGCTGTAGAACCTTTTGAGGATCTCAGAACCCATGCCAAATCATTTTAGTTTCCTGAGGGGGAATAGGCTTTGTTGTGCCCTCTTCACGACTGTCTTGGTGTGTTTGGACCATTCTAGTTTGTTGTTGATGTGGACACCAAGGAACTTGAAGCTCTCAACCTGCTCCACTACAGCCCCGTCGATGAGAATGGGGGTGTGCTCGGTGCTCCTTTTCCTGTAGTCCACAATCATCTCCTTAGTCTTGGTTACGTTGAGGGATAGGTTGTTATTCTGGCACCACCTGGCCAGGTCTCTGGCCTCCTCCCTATAGGCTGTCCCGTCGTTGTCGGAGATCAGGCCTACCACTGTTATGTCGTCTGCAAACTTAATGATGGTGTTGGAGTCGTGCCTGGCCATGCAGTCGTGGGTGAACAGGGACTACAGGAGGGGACTGAGCACGCACCCCTGGGGAGTTCCAGTGTTGAGGATCAGTGTGACAGATGCGTTGCTACCTACCCTCACCACCTGGGGGCGGCCTGTCAGGAAGTCCAGGATCCAGTTGCAGAGGGAGGTGTTTAGTCCCAGGTTCCTTAGCTTAGTGATGAACTTTGAGGGTACTATGGTGTTGAACGCTGAGCTGTAGTCAATGAATAGCATTTTCACATAGGTGTTCCTTTTGTCCAGCTGGGAAAGGGCAGTGTGGAGTGCAATATAGATTGCATCATCTGTGGATCTGTTTGGGTGGTATGCAAATTGGAGAGGGTCTAGGGTTTCTGGGATAATGGTGTTGATGGTCTCTGGAGAGACCTGAAAATAGCTGTGCTCCCCATCCAATCTGACACAGCTTGAGAGGATCTGCAGAGAACAATTTTTTTTTTTACCTTTATTTAACGAGGCGGTCAGTTAAGAACAAATTCTTATTTACAATTGTGCTCTTCCCTATGGGACTCCCAGTCCCGTTCAGTTGTGATACAGCCTGGAATCGAACCAGGGTTTGTAGTGATGCTTCTAGCACTGAGATGAAGTGCCTTTTACCGCTGCACCACTCGGGAGCCAAGCAGGTGTGCAAAGCTTTTAGCATCATAGAAACCAAAAAATGAACTTTTTTTTTGCTATGGGGTATTGTGTGTAGATTGATGAGCAAAAAACAATATTTATAAATTTTTTGAATAAGTCTGTAACATAACAAAATGTGGAAAAAGTCAAGGGGGCTGAATACTTTCTGAATGCACTGTATCTTTCAAGACAATAACATAGACACCTTGCCTTTTACACGTATTTCCCCTTTTATCTTTTCTCCTACACTCTTTCAGATAATACACTTCATAAAACTAAAACTCCCTAAAAATGTCCTAAAGGTACAGAAATTTGTTTCGCTGGAGGATCTTATGTGTCCTTGCATGGTAATCAACTGCAAGAGAGTGATTTTCATATTTTTATGTCAGATATGGTGCACTAGAGACACTACTTGTTTTGATTCAGGGAAGAGAGTTCTGCATTCCATCAACATTGAGTCCTCTCCTCCAGTCTTTAAGTCATCACTGCAGAAAAAGCCCCCCAAAAAATCCTTAGATGTCTGTCACCTTGTTGTTTCACATTCCCTTTTTCTGTCAGAAATGCCTATGGGAGGGTCTGTAACTGCACTTCTCAAGTTATGATTGTGTTTTATGTACCCATTTTGATTCTAACAGCTCTCAGTTTGCAAGCTGAGAGTAGCAGAGCCATAATGGATGACTTGGTGGACGTAATTTGCGGTGGGCAGTTTGATCAAAGATAGAATGAAATGCTAGATTAAACCAACTCATTTTGATTGTCCAAACTGTGGCAGTGTAGATAATCACAAGTTTCATATTTGCAACCCGATATCCAGATGAAAATGAGCCCAGGGAACGTTTTGACAGGCAAGAGAAAATTGGATTCATTGAAACTAATCACACTTCTTGAATGGACTACGCAGTCAACTGTTAACAGGACAGTGCTCATGGTGGCAGATAATCTGTGTACTCTGTGCCTAGACATGTCTAAGGTTGTTGCAAGGAAACTCATACGTACATGTCTGACTAGGAGTGTGGTCTCACTCTGAAATCGACAAGACAGCGTCTGGCTTCTCCCCTCAACCTCGCTGTTCTGACGCAGCTCTGAGAGACGAGCACGGAACTGACAGCAGAGCTGACATCAATGTTCTGCTTATGAGACTCTCATTACCAAAGGAAGATTCTTCTTTTGGTTAATAACCCACCTAATCCATCAACTGTCTTAAATGACTCAATGTCGTTCACGCCTGGGTTCAACTACTATTTGAAATCTTTCAAATGCTTTCAGCATTTGCTTTAGCCTACCTGTAGTGCCAGATGGGCCAGGTTTGCACTTTTGCGATTGTTCTATTGGCTCCATTGCTCCAGACAAGCACAATCAAGCCCAGGTAAAGTATTTAACATTATTTTGAATAGTATTTGAATCCAGGTCTGTAAAAGAATGGGTTGACTGAGAAGCTAATGAAACGTTCAATACCTTCAGTTGAACATTTTCATTAAACATGTCATCAAATCAAATTGTATTTGTCACATGCTTTGTAATCAACAGGTGTAGGCTAACAGTGAAATGCTTACGTATGGGCCCTTCCCAACAATGCAGAGAGAAAAAAATAGAAATAATAGAAAAATATGAAATACACAATGATAATGGCTATATACACAGGGTATCAGTACTGAGTCGATATGCAGGGGTTCGAGGTAATTGAGGCAGATACTGTATGTACACATATGTAGGTAGGGATAAAGTGATTAGGCAACAGGATAGATAATAAACAGCAGCAGTGTATGTGATGAGTCAAAACAGTTAGTGCAAAAAGGGTAAATGCAGATAGTTAGGGTAGATATTGGTTAACTATTTAACTAACTATTTAGCAGTCTTATCGCTTGGGGATAGAAGCTGTTCAGGGTCCTGACTTGGTGCATCGGTACCGCTTCCCGTGTGGTAGCAGAGTGGGTGGCTGGAGTCTTTGACCATTTTTAGGGCCTCCTCTGACACCGCCTGGTATAGAGGTCCTGGATGGCAGGGAGCTTCGCCCCAGTGATGTACAGGGCCGTATGCACTACCCTTTGTAGTGCCTTGAGGTCGGATACCAAGCAGTTGCCATACCAAGTGGTGAGGCAGCCAATCAAGATTATCTCAATGGTGCAGCTATAGAACCTTTTGAGGATCTGAGGGCCTATGCCAAATCTTTTTAGCCTGCTGAGGGGGAAGAAGCATTGTTGTGCCTTATCCATGACTGTGTTGGTGTGTGTGTGTGGACCATGATCATTCCTTAGTGATTTGGACACAGAGGAACTTGACTCTCTCAACTCTTTCCACTACAGCCCCGTCAATGTGGATAGGGGCGTGCTCGGCTCTTCGTTTCCTGTAGTCCACGATCAGCTCCTTTGTCTTGCTGACGTTGAGGGAGAGGTTGTTGTCCTGACACCACAATACCAGGTCTCTGACCTCCTCCCTATAGGCCGGCTCATCGTCGTCAGTGATCAGGCCAAGCACCGTCGTCTCGTAAGCAAACTTAATAATGGTGTTGGAGGGGAGTACAGGAGGGGACTAAGCACGCACTCCTGAGGGGCCCTCGTGTTGAGGGTTCAGCATGGCGGATTTGTTGTTGCCTACCCTCACCACCTGGGGGCGGCCCGTCAGGAAGTTCAAGATCCAGTTGCAGACAGAGGTGTTCAGTCCCAGGGTCCTAAGCTTAGTGATGAGCTTGGAGGGCACTGTGGTGTTGAACGCTGAGCTATAACCAACGAACAGCATTATCACCTACAGTACCAGTAAAAGGTTTGGACACACCTACAAATTCAAGGGAATTTTCTTTATTTGTACTATTTTATACATTGTAGAATAATAGTGAAGACATCAAAACAATGAAATAACACATATGGAATCATGTAGTAACAAAAAAATTGTTAAACAAATAAATATTTTATATTTGAGATTCTTCAAAGTAGCCACCCTTTGCCTTAATGACAGCTTTGCACACTCTTGGCATTTTCTCAAACAGCTTCATGAGGTAGTCACCTGGAATGCATTTGAATTAACAGGTGTGCCTTGTTAAAAGTTAATGTGTGGAATTTCTTTCCTTCTTAAAGTGTTTGAGCAAATTAGTTGTGTTGTGACAAGGTATGGGTGGTATACAGAAGATAGCTCTATTTGGTAAAGACCAAGTCCATATTATGGCTACCCGAAACGTTACTTTTGATTGGTACTGTAGGTGTATCTCTGTTCCAGGTGGGAGAGGGCAGTGTGGAGTGCAATAGAGATTGCTTCATCTGTGTATCTGTTGGGGCAGTATACGAACTGGAGAGGGTCCAGGGTGTCTGGTATAATGGTGTTGATGAGAGCCATGACCAGCCTTTCAAAGCATTTCATAGCTACAGATGCATTTAAAATAGTCTCTTTTGAGAAATGTAAGCCTTCTTTGTCAAATTTCTTGATTTTCATATACAAATGAGAACTTCAAAGAACTTTGTGTTGGATGTGTTTGAAAATGAATTGCTGAGCTGTCAATCTCTATCAAATTCAAACATATTGCCTCGTTTAGAAGACATCAATCAGTCTTATGAGATGAGATGTTTTATTTGATATGATATTTTATTTGATATGATATGTTGCTTGACAGAAGATGATGTTGACATTTTCTTGAAAAAATATTTAATAACATTTTATTACACATAACATTACACAATCAAATAAAAATAAAATTGGTATTGCTATGTGTTGACTGGACATATTACCAGTCCTATATCGGAGATACATTAAGAATAACCAATATAAACCCAACAATATATACTGTACAATGTAAAGCTTCAATGGTAACCTAATAATTGCCACTAGCGTCTCATAAGTCTACAGTATACTCAACCTCTTACCTCTACACTACAGTAGTCAGTACATACTGCTGTGCGGCTGTGATCTCATTTTACGACATTGCTAATCCACTGCTATTGACAACTACATAATGCTGTCAAGTCAGATATCCCAGGCTCTGTAAGGAAATAAAGAGTGCACGCTGTAAACCGTTTGATTAGTATAAACGCATTCCAGTCTAAGGCTAGATTCAATGATGTATGCAAAGCCTGGCTTGCTGATGCTATGTATTGGCCAATGCTCAATGTTAGTCTCATCTGACCAGAGTACCTTCTTCCATATGTTTGGGGAGTCTCCCACATGCCTTTTGGCAAACACCAAACGTGTTTTCTAATTTCTTTCTTTAAGCAATGGCTTTTTTTCTGGCCACTCTTCCGTAAAGCCCAGCTCCGTGGAGTGTACGGCTTAAAGTGGTCCTATGGACAGATACTCCAATCTCCGCTGTGGTGCTTTGCAGCTCCTTCAGGGTTATCTTTGGTCTCTTTGTTGCCTCTCTGATTAATGCCCTCCTTGCCTGGTCTG
This sequence comes from Salmo trutta, assembly GCF_901001165.1. Classification (NCBI taxonomy): domain Eukaryota; kingdom Metazoa; phylum Chordata; class Actinopteri; order Salmoniformes; family Salmonidae; genus Salmo; species Salmo trutta. The sequence continues at coordinate 7,299,791 of NC_042989.1, read as the reverse complement.
TGAGTTTTGGTTGGCGACCCTCTCTTGGCAGGTTTGTTGTGGTGCCATATTCTTTCCTTTTTTAATAATGGATTTAATGGTGCTCCGTGGGATGTTCAAAGTTTCTGATATTTTTCTATAACCCAACCCAGATCTGTACTTCTCCAAAACTTTGTCTCTGACCTGTTTCAAGAGCTCCTTGGTCTTCATGGTGCCGCTTGCTTGGTGGGGCCCCTTGCTTAGTGTTGTTGCAGACTATTGGGCCTTTACAGAACAGGTGTATATACTACTATTATTCTGACATTTCACATTCTTAAAATAAAGTGGTGATCCTAACTGACCTAAAACAGGGAATTTTTGCTAGGATTAAATGTCAGGAATTGTGAAAACTGAGTTTAAATATATTTGGCTAAGGTGTTTGTCAACTGTATGAGTACAGTACATGTTAGGGGTGACAGTTAGCCTAGTGGTTAGAGAATTGGGCCAGTAAACGAAAGGTTGCTGGATCAAGTCCCTGAGCTGACAAGGTAAAAATATGCTGTTCTGCCCCTGAACTGTTCCCCGGTAGGCTGTCATTTTAAATAAGAATTTGTTCTTAACTGACTTGCCTAGTTACAATAAAATATATTGGGGGCATCCTGGGATGTTATTGCCTCTCAGAGTGAGTTAGCTAGTATGTTCCAATTGCAGTGGTGTAAAAAGTACCCAATTGTCATACTTGAGTAAAAGTAAAGATGCATTAATAGAAACAAATAGTCACCCAGTAAAATAGTACTTCAGTAAAAGTCTAAAAGTATTTGTTTTTAAATATAATTAAGTTTCAAAGTAAATGTAATTCCTTAACTGTACTTAAGTATCAAAAGTAGAAGTATAAATCATTTCAAATTCATTATATTAAGCAAGCCAGATGGCACCATTTTTTTTATGGCTAGCCAGGGTCACACTCCAACACTCACACTCATTTACAAACGAAGCATGTGTGTTCAGTGAGTCCACAAGATCAGAGGCAGTACGGTTGACCAGGGATGTTCTCTTCAAAATATAACGAGTACTTTTGGGTGTCAGGGAAAATGTATGGAGTGAAAAGTACATTATTTTCTTTAGGAATGTAGTGAAATAAAAGTAGTCAAAAATATAAATAATAAAGTGAATTACAGTATCACCCCAAAAATAATGAAGCACTTTAAAGTATTTTTACTTTATTACTTTACACCACTGTCTAATTGTAATGATCACATTAGCTCCCTGCTAATTCACAGTTATTTCCATGCTAACAGAGGAATCACGAGTCTACAGCCATCAACATGCTGCTTCCCTGTGTCTATCGTCAGAATAAACCCCAATCAACTTGGTTCGCTGGCTGAACAGTCCTTTCTTTAAAAACACAATGAAAGAGTTTCAAAGTACAATCACATCTGTGACACTGGTGCCGAGACTGGTCTTCTCATCTTCGCTGGACAGCTGTTACACTAACATGCTAGCTAAATTGCTGCAAAGTTGATAAATAGATAAATGCTAAAGTTGTCCTTGACATGATTCGAACGCGCAGTGTTTGGGTTGCTAGCCAGTCGCATTATACGCCATGCCTCCCTCCCTTATCCTTTCTGTCTTAAGTGACCTAGTGTCTTGATCTGTGATTGAAATGCACTGTATACAAAATAGTTTACTGTACACAAAACAAGATCACTTTTTCATGTCCCTGTCACAAATTTCCAATAAGCAATTTGTGTCTATTTCACAATCTGTGATACTGGGTTAGATTGCTACAGCAAATACTGAGTATCTTAAATGAACCATACATCAATCTTACAGTGGGGGAAAAAAGTATTTGATCCCCTGCTGATTTTGTACGTTTGCCCACTTACAAAGAAATGATCAGACTATAATTTTAATAGCAGGTTTATTAGAACAGTGAGAGACAGAACAACAACAAAAAAATCCAGAAAAACGCATGTCAAAAATGTTATAAAATGATTTGCATTTTAATCAGGGAAATAAGTATTTGACCCCTCTGCAAAATATGACTTAGTACTTCTTGGCAAAACCCTTGTTGGCAATCACAGAGGTCAGACGTTTCTTGTAGTTGGCCACCAAGTTTGCACACATCTCAGGAGGGATTTTGTCCCACTCCTCTTTGCAGATCTTCTCCAAGTCATTAAGGTTTCGAGGCTGACGTTTGGCAACTCCAACGTTCAGCTCCCTCCACAGATTTTCTATGGGATTAAGGTCTGGAGACTGGCTAGGCCACTCCAGGACCTTAATGTGCTTCTTCTTGAGCCACTCCTTTGTTGCCTTGGCTGTGTGTTTTGGGTCATTGTCATACTGGAATACCCATCCACGACCCATTTTCCATGCCCTGGCTGAGGGAAGGAGGTTTTCACCCAAGATTTGACGGTACATGGCCCCGTCCATCGTCCCTTTGATGTGGTGAAGTTGTCCTGTCCCCTTAGCAGAAAAACACCCCCAAAGCATAATGTTTCCACCCCCATGTTTGACGGTGGAGATGGTGTTCTTGGGGTCATAGGCAGCATTCCTCCTCCTCCAAACACGGCGAGTTGAGTTGATGTCAAAGAGCTCCATTTTGGTCTCATCTGACCACAACACTTTCACCAGTTGTCCTCTGAGTCATTCAGATGTTCATTGGCAAACTTCAGCCAGGCATGTATATGTATTCTTGAGCAGGGGGACCTTGCGGGCGCTGCAGGATCTCAGTCCTTCACGGCGTAGTGTGTTACCAATTGTTTTCTTGGTGACTATGGTCCCAGCTGCCTTGAGATCATTGACAAGATCCTCCCATGTAGTTCTGGGCTGACTCCTCACCGTTCTCATGATCATTGCAACTCCACGAGGTGAGATCTTGCATGGAGCCCCAGGCCGAGGGATATTGACAGTTCTTTTGGGTTTCTTCCATTTGCGAATAATCGCACCAAATGTTGTCACCTTCTCACCAAGCTTCTTGGCGATGGTCTTGTAGCCCATTCCAGCCTTGTGTAGGTCTACGATCTTGTCCCTGGCATCCTTGGAGAGCTCTTTGGTCTTGGCCATGGTGGAGAGTTTGGAATCTGATTGATTGATTGCTTCTGTGGACAGGTGTCTTTTATACAGGTAACAAACTGATATTAGGAGCACTCCCTTTAAGAGTGTGCTCCTAACCTCAGCACGTTACCTGTATAAAAGACACCTGGGAGCCAGAAATCTTTCTGATTGAGAGGGGGTCAAATACTTATTTCCCTCATTAAAATGCAAATCAATTTATAACATTTCTGACGTGTTCTTCTGGATATTTTTGTTGTTATTCTGTCTCTCACTGTTCAAATAAACCTACCATTAAAATTATAGACTGATCCTTTCTTTGTCAGTGGGCAAACGTACAAAATCAGTTGGGGATCAAATACTTCTTTCCCCCACTGTACATACATTTTTTTATTTTTTTTATTGGATATTAAAACATACAATCTACCTGTAGTGAAGCCACTGAACATTTACATTACATTCAGTCATCTAACAGACTCACATCCAGAGCGACCCACAGGAGCAACCAGGGTCAAGCACTCCGCTCAAGTGCACGTCGACAGATCTTCCACCAAGTCAAACCAGTGACCCAAACCAGCGACCCATCAGCCACCGGCCCAAGCACCCAACCGCCAGGCCACCAACCATCAAAGATCCCCCCACAGCTCCGAGAGCTGCCCCTCAACCATTCGAGAACCCCCCCCTGAAAAAAATCTGTCTCCCTCGATTCCCCACCCTCAAACCCTCCCAAGCCATCATCCCCCAATACAACAACAACCAACAAAATGAACAAAAGAGAAAAACAAAGGACAAAAACAACAATGCAAAAACAAAAGACATCAAGGACAACAAAAATCTAAACAGCAAGGGTAACTGTATACGTTTTTGTGCATGTGTGGCACTATTTACATGTGTGTATCTGTGTGTCTGTCAGTGTGTGTGCACGTGTGCGTTTGAATGCGAGTGTGTGTACTGTATATGCATGTGTAAACGCGTACATTCACCTGTGTGGCATCAGCCTCAGACAAACAATCATTGGATGTAACAGCATTGCCCCTCAGTGTCATTCAAACATACTTTTTGTTTGTTTATTTTGACTTTATTTTTTACTTTTATCTTTGACTCTCATTCTATCCCCTACCCAGCAACTCCACTCCCACTTGTCTCCAGTTCCACATCCCAACCTTCAGTTTCCTTCAGCCCATCCCACCTGTCTCTGCTGGCCACTGTCTTAGGATTTCTATGCACCATAGATCTTTCAAATATGCTGTGATGTTTAACATATCTATGTTTACACATCTTGCATTACTCATCTCATATGTATATACTGTATTTCGTACAATCTATTGCATCTTGCCTATGGTTCTCAGTCACCGCTCATCCATATATTTCTATGTACATATTCTTATTCCATTCCTTTACTTAGATTTGTGTGTATTAGGTAGTTGTTGTGGAGTTGTTAGATTACTTGTTAGATATTACTGCACTGTTGGAACAAGCACAAGCATTTCACTACACTCGCAATAACATCTGCTAACCATGTGTATGTGACCAATAAAAATGTATTTGATTTGAATCCACAGATGCAAGTTGAAGGTAAATACTTTTACTAAGAGTATTAATATATAATTAATACACTGACCAGGTCTCTCCAGATCTCCCAACAATGCTATTTCAGCCATTACTGAACCTGAGACCAGAAACAGGCTACCTGAGGGCAATACCAGAATAAATGGTCTGTTGATTCTGTATCCTCACAACAAAACCTGCAGAGCTGCGATGATTGTATGCCCCAAATATTCAACATTTTGTTGGAGGCAAGAATTCTGTACAATCATTTTTGATGAAAAGCACAAAGTTTTGAATCTTGCGTCGTTTTGTATATCAACTCATACACCCTGTGCCATGAAATCTCTTCCAAGCTATTTTGCAATCTGTATGGCACAGCTGTCAATATCCTGGTACTCAAATGTAACTGATATTCTTTCCTATTTATGCTATTTTTGTTCCTCAGACAGTTTTGATCCTTTATATTGGGCAGACAGACCAGTTCCCTACCTCCTCCCACTGCCACCTGCCTCCTCCATTTTTGGGGTAATGCTGTAATCAATTGGTTTTAGTCTTGGATTGAGCAGACCTTCCTATACAATTCTGATAACTCAATGAAAGACATAACTCTACCATTCCAATTTACAATATCGTTTAAAAAAAAAATACACTTTTACATTTTTTTCCAGAAATACAGATCTTTTATCAACTACCACATTTGAGTTCAACCATAATATTTGTTGTAATATTTGTTCTGTTTTCTGGGGGATGATATTGAAATTGTAACCAGCTCTGCAATGCTTATTTGGAAAAGAGAGATACTTTGAACAAGGTTTAATTTTCAATTAATTGAAAAGACATGGCAATCTGCACAAAGGCAAAAAAGCCATTTTTAAACAATGGATGAGCTTTTCTTAGTAATCTACTTGAAAACCATTTTAGGTTAAAGTAAAACTTTTGTATAAGTAAAGCTTTTAGAGAAAGGTTTAGTGCTTTTATATTTAATAATCTCAACCCACCCAGTTCATATTCATTATATAGATAGTGTCACGGTTGTCGTAAGAACGGGACCAAGGCGCTGCGTGTGTAGAGTTCCACGTCTTTATTCCAAAGTGAAACTACAAGCAAAAACAAATAAATCAAATAAACAAACAACTAACCGTGACTACACGGTGCACAGGCACAAACACAAAACAATATCCCACAAACAAAGGTGGGAAAAATAGCTACTTAAATATGATCCCCAATTAGAGACAACAATTACCAGCTGCCTCTAATTGGGAATCATACAAAACACCAACATAGAAAATATAAACTAGAACACAACATAGAAATATAAACTAGACTACCCCCTAGTCACACCCTGACCTACTACACCATAGAGAAACAAGGGCTCTCTATGGTCACGGCGTGACAGATAGGCACATTTTATCTTGTCTGGTATAGCATCCAAGATAAAGTGAAATATATTTTGCTCATACGATCTGAAAAACGAATTATCAGGAGTAGGCATAAGTAAGTGAGTAAACTGAGATATGACTAAAGAGTTAATCAGTGTATTTTTTTCAGAAATAGACAGGTATTTACCTCTCCATGGTTCCAGGATCTTGCATCAGTCTTAAGCAGCAATCCAGATGGGGAAGCTTTTGTAGAGGACAGAGGAATCAGTTTCACACATCAACTGTAAAAACAGAGGGACTGCCAAAAGGAAACCATGGTAAAAACATGTTTTTTTTAAAGCCCAAAGCATTGTATTATCTTTCTCAAAATAGATTCGGCTCAGATAAAACAGTGGGGCACTGGTGGAATTTGATGATATAATGTTGGGTACATAGCTCAGTGGACTGTTTGTCTGTTTCTCATCACCATCTGGCTCAAGGGTCAGTTTTTTTTACAGGCCTTATTGTCTGACAGCTATACACTGATTTAGAGGTAAGTAATAAAGCCAAGCATTCTTTGTCCTCCTCCCGAAAAGACATGCAGAAAAGTTAGGCAGATATTTGATCATCTCGCCAGCCTTGAGCTATTCATACACATTAAAAGCTTTATTTGCATTAAAAAGACTTAGAACAGTTATTCCCCATACTCAAATAAAAATACAGTTGTACAGGCTATTAGCGTATTGCAGGTTATTTGAATATCCATCTGCTTTGATTGTCTACCAAAATATCGTAATACAACAACAGCACGATGTCATCAATAGTATTTTGATATTCACCATGTTCTTACTGTATGTTGCAACTAACAATTTTTCTTCAGATGTGCAGAAAACAAATCCAAACATCAACAGTATACATAACATAACACATGTCCATAAACCAAAAACATCGAAAGCTCTTTCAGAGATTCCTCCCAGCTGCAGGTTGCAAAAAGTAAACTGAAGGTTCTCTAAAGGTTCTCTAAAGTCACTTTGATTGGTCAGACTTTACTAACCTTGACCAGACTTAAATTCACACTCCTTGATAGTAATACATCAATGTCATGTTGGGTCTGAGGAAAGGGATGACCACAATTTTCAGCTTGGCCTGAGTTTTTGCTTAGTTAGAAAATAAGGGGAGCAACGTGCTTTATGTTCACCAGGTATCTAAAACATTTATATTGACCATGGTTCTATCGCGTTGTTGTCAGGTCATTATTACATTATACAAATTCATTCTTTGACATTTTGCTTTATCACACTGCATTCGAATTATTGCATGCAATAACACATTGTTCCCATGGTAATTATCCTCCCTCCACACCCTCCCCATATACTGTACCTCTCCTACCTTCCTCCTGTATCTTTTCCAGCATTGTTTCCAAAACTGTTTTTCTCTTCCTCGTTGACTGGTTGAGTCACATATTCTGAGCCATTGTGGTTGCCCCTAGCTATCTCCCTCCAATATTAGTCTTTATTACTAAAACAGAGGGGTGGAAGAGTGGAGGGGCGGAGGGAAAAAGGAGGGGCGGAGGAGACAATTCATTCATAGTGATTACTTCCCATGACTCATAGGCAGATCAACTTGCACCCATCAACCTTTCTCCCAACAAGGCCACTCTTCATATGTGTACTGACATAACACATGTCAACCATTGCCATAGCTGCACACACATTGAAACTCTTATTCCAGTAATGTATTAAACAGTTTGCTAAGTAAACTCAGCAAAAAAAGAAACATCCTCTTACTGTCGACTGCATTTATTTTCAGCACACTTAACATGTGTAAATATTTGTATGAACATATCAAGATTCAACAACTGAGACGTAAACTGATCAAGTTCCACAGACATGTGACTAACATAAATTGAATAATGTGTACCTGAACAAAGGGGGGGGGGGTCAAAATCAAAAGTAACAGTAACAGTCGGTATCTGGTGTGGCCACCAGCTGCATTAAGTACTGCAGTGCATCTCCACCTCATGGACTGCACCAGATTGGCCAATTCTTGCTGTGAGATGTTACCCCACTCTTCCACCAAGGAACCTGCACGTTCCCGGACATTTCTGGGGGGAATGGCCCTAGCCCTCACTCTCCGATCCAACGGGTCCCAGACATGCTAAATGGGATTGAGATCCGGGCTCTTCGCTGGCCATGGCAGAACACTGACATTCCTGTCTTGCAGGAAATCACGCACAGAACGAGCAGTATGGCTGGTGGCATTGTCATGCTGGAGGGTCATGTCAGGATGAGCCTGCAGGAAGGGTACCACATGAGGGAGGAGGATGTCTTCCCTGTAACGCACAGCGTTGAGATTACCTGCGATGGCAACAAGCTCAGTCCGATGATGGTGTGACACACCGCCCCAGACCATGACGGACCCTCCACCTCCAAATCGATCCCGCTCCAGAGTACAGACCTCGGTGTAACGCTCATTCCTTCGATGATAAACGCGAATCTGACCATCACCCCTGGTGAGACAAAACCACAGTCCTGTCTGCTCCAGCGACGGTGGGTTTGTGCCCATAGGCGACGTTGTTGCCAGTGATGTATGGTGAGGACCTGCTTTACAACAGACCTACAGGCCCTCAGTCCAGCCTCTCTCAGCCTATTTTGGACAGTCTGAGCACTGATGGAGGGATTGTGTATTCCTGGTGTAACTCGGGCAGTTGTTGTTGTCATCCTGTACCTGTCCCGCAGGTGTGATGTTCGGATGTACCGATCCTGTGCAGGTGTTGTTACATGTGGTCTGCCACTGCTAGGACAATCAGCTGTCCGTCCTGTCTTCCTGTAGTGCTGTCTTAGGTTTCTCACAGTACGGACATTGCAATTTATTGCCCTGGCCACATCTGCAGTCCTTGTGCCTCCTTGCAGCATGCCTAAGGCACATTCATGCAGATGAGCAGGGACCCTGGGCATCTTTCTTTTGGTGTTTTTCAGAGTCAGTAGAAAGGCCTCTTTAGTGTCCTAAGTTTTCATAACTGTGACCTTAATTGCCCTTCGTCTGTAAGCTGTTAGTGTCTTAACGACCGTTCCACAGGTGCATGTTCATTAATTGTTTATGGTTCATTGAACAAGCATGGGAAACAGTGTTTAAACACTTTACAATAAAGATCTGTGAAGTTATTTGGATTTTTACGAATTATCTTTGAAAGACAGGGTCCCGAAAAAGGGACGTTTCTTTTTTTGTTAAGTTCTTCGGGTTTGTCCCTCAATAGTAGAACCATATCGCTCCGCAAAGAACCCTTTTGGAACCGTTTTTTCAAAGATTTGATGAAGTGTTTTGGGAGTCAGGTTATGTTGATTGGCCTTGCGATTGTACACCTCAAGTGCCCATTGCCATCTCATGTTTGTTTATAATTCCATAGAAATAAGCTGTGTTCCTTTTTTATGTGGAAATCAAACTGCACCTCTGAGACCAAAGAACATAAATTCTTTCTGAAATGGCCTGTCTAATATTTCCCCTAAAAAGTTTGCCCTTCCCAGTTCCTGTGCATTGCCATTAAATATAATCCCAGAAGTTTAGGTGCCCAGTGTGTTAGTGTGTAACATATTCCCAAGGACAGCTGTAGATTATAAATAATCTAAAAATTGCCCGACACCTGTCACAGCTCTGTGAAGGCAGAACGTCCCCCAGGGGATAATGATACCCTTGGAAACTGATAAATGTGCAATGCGTAATCGCAGCCGACCCAGTTTATTATTGGAGGCATAAAGAAAACAGTGGGGCAATGACAGAGCGCAGGTGGATAAAAAAAGAGGATACTGCATAGCTAACTATACCCCCCTAGCACTTTGGAGAGGTGGAGAGACAGAGGCCAGAGAAGGCAGGCAGTCAGCCAAGCACAAAAAAGCAGTCTGAGTTTTATTATGTCAACATGGCCTCAGGTGGGATGATTTGTTGGTGAGCAATACTATTGGAGGATTTCTCTAACGTTCCCATCCGTCCTCTCCCTTATTTCTGTCACCTCCCTCCCTGTCTTTTCCTCTCATTTTATTGCTACCACTTCTCACTTTCCTTCTCGCTCATGATTGCTGTGAGCTATTACTCCTTCCCTCTCTCCTCTTCTCACTTTAACTACCTCTCCCTCTCTCTCCCCCCTCCCTATCTCCTCCTTTAACTCCTATCAGTTGAGGTCCAGCCTGATGTAGACTTAAAAAGGGTGATCTGCTGGTCTTGGGATTGTGTGTGTTTGTGTGTGTTTGTTTCAAGATGAATGAGCTCTGAGACCCTGCACAGCAAATTCTCTATTGTTAAATCAACACTGACATTGTTAAATTTACCACACTTTTCAGTGGTAATTGAACACACTGCTTAGTGTAAAGCCTTATTTGCACATTTCCCAGAGTGCCTTGTTGTAGAGTTACCACCCATAAGAATGATAATAATAATGTATTACATGTTTATAGCACTTTTCATAGAATCTCAAAGCACTTCAATAGCAAAAAAACAAACAAGCAACATATCATGACAGGTCAACCAATCGAGGCCAAGTCTTTGAAAGCTGCATCCTCCGAAGATGGAGAGGGTCAGTTCATGGCTTGAGCAAAGGGAGCTGGACAGAGGATGGTAGATGATGGTGATGGTGTCTGCTGATGACCTTGTAAAGGACAAGTCTTATAGCCACTGAACTTCTCTTCTTCTACTCTGTGTAGTACCCACTTTGTTGATTCCTCAGCAGCTCTGGGTGCCAGAAAGCTCACCACACAAAGTTCAGAATAGTACCCATGACTGTATGTGTTAGTGACAGAGACATGGTTGTTGCATTCATCCATTTTCAGTCATGTATGATCCCAAGCTAGTATGTCATTATTTAACACAATTCAAGTATTTAATGAGGCCTTACTTTGAGAGTTTTACTCTAGTACAGTGGCATTAAACTCAAGGTTTTCAGGCCTGCAAGTCACATTATGATGGCTTGCAAAGTGATGTGTAATTCCTATTGGAATGCAGCCAGAGTGGGGATATCCATAATTTGCATTTATAGTCACCCACAGCCTGCATTCAGAACTACTGCCTGGTGGGAAGACTAAGATATAAGACTACCTTAACCTCTCTAGGGTATGTGGGATCAACAGCCAGTGGAATCGAGTGGCGCGATATTCAAATACCTTAGAAATGCTATTACTTCAATTTCTCAAACATATGACTATTTTACACCATCTTAAAGACAAGACTCTCGTTAATCTAACCATATTGTCCGATTTCAAAAAGGCTTTACAACGAAAGCAAAACATTAGATTATGTCAGGAGAGTACCCAGCCAGAAATAATCACACACCCATTTTTCAAGCTAGCATATAATGTCACAAAAACCAAAACCACAGCTAAATGCAGCACTAACCTTTGATGAACTTCATCAGATGACACTCCTAGGACATTATGTTATACAATACATGCATGTTTTGTTCAATCAAGTTCATATTTATATCAAAAGCCAGCTTTTTACATTAGCATGTGACGTTCAGAGCTGTTTAAAATCTGTTTTTATGCAATTTTTCTCGTAAAATAGCGATAATATTCCGACCGGGAAACCCTGTTTTCGTTCAAAGACTCAAAGTTGAAAATGGAGTCGTCTCATTGTTCTCAGATCGACCACTATCCAAATGCGCTACTGTTTTTCAGCCATGGACTGCAAAGTCATCATTCAACGTTCTGGCGCATTCTGAGAGCCTATGGGAGCCTTAGAAAGTGTCACGTTACAGCAGAGATCCTCGGTTTTCAATAAAGAGAGTGTAGAAGGCCAAGAAATGGTCAGAGAGGGTACTTCCTGTACAGAATCTTCTCAGGTTTTGGCCTGCCATATGAGTTCTGTTATACTCACAGACACCATTCAAACAGTTTTCGAAACTTTAGGGTGTTTTCTATCCAAATCAAACAATTATATGCATATTCTAGTTTCTGGGCAGTAGTAATAACCAGATTAAATCGGGTACGTTTTTTATCCGGATGTGAAAATACTGCCCCCTACCCTAGATAGGTTAAGCATCTAAACTGGAACAACAATTTCAGTAACAGGTGCAATAAGTCAGATTGGATTAGTTTAGCATTGTTTTATTTATATTTGAGTAGCATAAGATGAATTAATAAATCAATGTACATGCAAAAACTTTTCAAACTAAAAAATATTTTACTGTAATAGAGCATGGGGGGAAATATGATAATGATGGGCGTGGTTTTTGTTACATCTAGACGTTCCGCTAGCGGAACACCTGCTCCAATATCCAATGATAGGCGTGGTGCGAAATACAAATTCCTCAAAAATCCCAAAACTTCCATTTTTCAAACATATGACTATTTTACACCATTTTAAAGACAAGACTCTCCTTTATCTAACCACACTGTCCGATTTCAAAAAGGCTTTACAGCGAAAGCAAAACCTTAGATTATGTCAGCATATTACCCAGCCAGAAATAATCAGACACCCATTTTTCAAGCTAGCATATAATTTCAAAAAAACAAAACCACAGCTAAATGCAGCACTAACCTTTGATGATCTTCATCAGATGACACTCCCAGGACATTATGTTATACAATACATGCATGTTTTGTTCAATCAAGTTCATATTTATATCAAAAACCAGCTTTTTACATTAGCATTCCCACCGAACACTTCCGGTGAATTTACTAAATTACTCACGATAAACGTTCACAAAAAACATAACAATTATTTTAAGAATTATAGATACAGAACTCCTTTATGCAATCACAGTGTCCGATTTTAAAATAGCTTTTCGGTGAAAGCACATTTTGCAATATTCTGAGTAGATAGCCCGGCCATCATGGCTAGCTATTTTGACACCCACCAAGTTTGGTACTAACCAAACTCAGATTTACTATAAGAAAAATTGGATTACCTTTGCTGTTCTTCGTCAGAATGCACTCCCAGGACTTCAATAACAAATGTTGGTTTGGTTCCAAATAATCCATAGTTATATCCAAATAGCAGCGTTTTGTTTGTGCGTTCAAGACACTATCCGAAGGGTAAAGAAGGGTGACGCGCCCGGCGCATTTCGTGACAAAAAATGTCAAAATATTCCATTACCGTACTTCGAAGCATGTCAAACGCTGTTTAAAATCATTTTTTTTGCAATTTTTCTCGTAAAAAAGCGATAATATTCCGACCGGGAAACCCTGTTTTCGTTCAAAGACGAAAAAATAAAAACATGGTGTCGGCTCGTGCACGCGCCCCCAGTCTCATTGTTCTCAGATCGACCACTATCCAAATGCGCTACTGTTTTTCAGCCATGGCCTGCAAAGTCATCATTCTCCGTTCTGCCGCATTCTGAGAGCCTATGGGAGCGTTAGAAAATGTCACGTTATGCCAGAGATCCCCTGTTTTGGATAGAGATGATCAAGAAGGCCAAGAAATAGTCAGAGAGGGCGCTTCCTGTTTGGAATCTTCTCAGGTTTTGGCCTGCCAAATGAGTTCTGTTATACTCACAGACACCATTCAAACAGTTTTATAAACTTTGGAGTGTTTTCTATCCAAAGCTAATAATTATATGCATATTCTAGTTTCTGGGCAGGAGTAATAATCAGATTAAATCGGGTACGTTTTTTATCCGGCCCGAAAAATACTGCCCCCTATCCATAACAAGTTAACACTGGTTATTAACACCAACACTGGGGTTATTTTACACTAATGAGTTTTAATTCAACACTACAGAGTTAATATAACACCTGAATCAACACTAGAAATGTTACACAGAAAAATATACTTTAGGTAACACTTGCCAATTTGCTCATATTTTATTCTCTACTTTTATCTCCTCCCCAGAACCAAATGTGGAAACTAGGTTTCTCTCCAAAACCTTGGTCTTTCAGGGCGGAGAAGAGGGCAACTGAAAGATGGGATTGGCTTCAAAGCCGCGGGAAGTACGGGTGCTGGGGGTACTGCAGCACTCTGATAAAATTAAATAATTTTGTCAAAATTAGGCTTTGCAAAATAATTTATCTAGACAGTCAGAACTCATGGATTAAATTTCATCACTTACCTACAGTCAGGGCGTTTGGAAAGCAAATACTGCTGAATAGAGAAGACTAATGTCACGACTTCCGCCGAAGTCGGTCCCTCTCCTTGTTTGGGCGGCGTTCGGCTTTCGGCGTTCAACGTCACCGGTTTTCTATCCATCGCTGATCAACCTTTCATTTTCCATTTGTTTTGTCTTTGTTTTCTACACACCTGGTTTCATTCCCCAATTACATGTTCATGTATTTAACCCTCTGTTTCCCCCATGTTTTTGTGCGTGATTGTTTCTATGTTCATTTGGTACATTATGGCTGGATTTCGACGGGTGCTGTTTTCACCCGTGCGTAATTGATTACCGTTTATTGTTGGTCAAGTGTATTGTTACCTTGTGCCTTTATTTTGAGTAAAGTACGTTGCTCACTCATTCTGCTCTCCTGCGCCTGACTTCATGCTCCAGCTACACCCACCTTCTGACAGAATCCCGCACCCAACCATATGGAGTCAGCAGGAGCAGACACCCCCGTATTAGGGGTCGAGGAGCGTGTCCAGCAGCATGCGGCCATGCTACAACATCTCTGCACCGCCATGGATCGCGTCCTGCAGACTATGGATCGCTGGGAGAGAAGAGGAGTTCCTCCAGCAGCACCACCAAGGGCACCACTACTCACCCCTCCTTCACCCGGTCTCATTGGGATTCGGCTCGCTCTTCCGAGGGAGTATGATGGGACGGCTGCGGGATGTCAGGGAGCTCTACCTGGCAACCGTCCACCCGGCTCCTTCGGGTCGTAAGAGCGTGTCCGCCCTCGTCTCCTGTCTCTCAGGGAAAGCCCTGGAGTGGGCCAATGCCGTATGGGGGAAGGAGAAGCGGTGTTGGACCAGGTTGAGGATTTCACCCGTTTCCGACCACCCGCCTGAGGGTAGAGCGGCGGGTGAACGTCTCGTCCACCTTAGGCAGGGGATGAGGAAAGCACAGGAGCTCGCTTTGGACTTTCGAGCCCTGGCCGCCGGCACGTGATGGAACGACAGGGCCCTGATTGATCACTACCGTTGTATTTCGCACGAGGACTTCCATCGGGAGTTGGCCTGCAGGGACACCACTCTCACCTTTGACCAGCTGGTGGACCTGTTCATCTGGTTGGATAACCTGCTGGCTACCCGCAGTCATCCAGATCGAGGTCTGCCGATTCCATCCCCCAGCACCATCGCTCCTACGCCCATGGAGCTGGGAAGTGCTGCACTTAGGGCGACCGGAGGAGGGGCCGGTCCATGCACCATCGGTGGCCGCAGAGGGCACACTGCCGGTCGGTGCTGGGGAGGTTCCTCTGGGAGTCGAGGCAGCAGGCAGGACACTGTCGTGTCACCCCGGGTGAGTCGGCACCAGGCTCACCCAGAGCCCTCTGTTGCACACATGTTTTTGTATATTCATTTTCCTGAGTTTTCCCTGCATTCCCAGCAGAAGGCGCTCGTAGATTCAGGTGCAGCTGGGAACTTTATTGACAGATCATTTGCCCATAGTTTAGGGATCCCTATTGTTCCAGTGGATATGCCCTTCCCAGTTCACACCCTAGATAGTCGACCACTAGGGTCTGGGCTAATTAGGGAGGCCACCGCTCCACTGGGCATGGTGACACAGGAGGGTCTCAAGGAGAGAATCAATCTCTTCCTTATTAATTCTTCTGCGTTTCCCATGGTGCTGGGCCTACCCTGGTTGGCCTGTTATGACCCCACTATTTCGTGGCAACAGAGGGCTCTCACGGGGTTGTCACGAAAGTGCTCGGGAGGTGTTTAGGGGTTTCCGTTGGTGCGACTACGGTGGAAAGCCCAGACCAGGTCTCCACCGTGCGCATCCCCTCTGAATATGTCGATTTGGCTTTCGCCTTCTGTAAGAAGAGGGCGACTCAATTACCACCCCATCGACGGGGGGATTTTGCTATAAATCTCCTGGTAGACGCAGCCCTTCCCAGGAGTCAGGTGTATCCCCTGTCACAGGAGGAGACGGCGGCTATGGAAACATATGTCTCCGAATCCCTGGGGCAGGGGTACATTCGGCCCTCCACTTCACCTGCCTCCTCAAGTTTATTTTTTGTGAAGAAGAAGGATGGAGGTCTGTGCCCGTGTATTGACTATCGAGGTATAAATCAGATCACTGTTAGGTACAGTTACCCACTATCTCTCATAGCCAGTGCGATTGAGTCAATGCACGGGGCGCGCTTCTTCACCAAATTGGATTTCAGGAGCGCTTACAACCTGGTGCGTATCCGGGAGGGAGACGAGTGGAAGACGGCTTTCAGTACCACCTCAGGGCACTATTAGTATCTTGTCATGCCATACGGGTTGATGAATGCTCCATCAGTCTTCCAAACCTTTGTAGACGAGATTTTCAGGGACCTGCATGGGCAGGGTGTAGTGGTGTATATTGATGATAACCTGATATACTCCGCTACATGCGCCGGGCATGTGTCCCTGGTGCGCTGGATGCTTGGTCGACTGTTGGAGCATTACCTGTACATCAAGGCTGAGAAATGTTCTCCCCTCTTTAGCAGTGAGGTAATGGGTACCGCTACCTGACCAAAGCCCCAGATAAACCTCCGGTAGTAGTTGGCAAACCCTAGAAACCGCTGCACTTCCTTTACCGTGGTGGGAGTTGGCCAATTACGGGTGCTGTTTTCACCCGTGCGTAATTGATTACCGTTTATTGTTGGTCAAGTGTATTGTTACCTTGTGCCTTTATTTTGAGTAAAGTACGTTACTCACTCATTCTGCTCTCCTGCGCCTGACTTAATACACCAGCTACACCGACCTTCTGACAACTAATCGGTTTGTGGAAGAAAAAACAAAATTTTCAAAAACGTTGGAGCGATTCTGAGCAAAAAGCAAAGTAGCTTATCTTGAGAGATTGGCACGAGGACATCGGCCATCACCTGTGAATAACCATTGGTTGAGTCAGTGTAACTGGAAAGTTTATTTGGTAGCCTTCTGTAACCTATGCTATATATATTCTATATATCATGGTTTCCACAAGGAACATTTGGCACCTGACAAGTGACTATACCGGTCAACCATATGCATTGGGTGTGCGCAATCCACACAGCCAGCGCCATCAATAAATGAGGGATATTGGCCAAATTATCCACGTTTACAGCCTAGAACAAATTACAAAAACACTGTTCGATGTGTAGCGTATGCAAATCTTCATAGGCTATTGTTTAATTGCGTCCACTGTATGATATTAATATACAAAGGATGAGGAGAGAGAGAGAGAGAGAGAGAGAGAGAGAGAGAGAGAGAGAGAGAGAGAGAGAGAGAGAGAGAAGAGAGAGAGAGAGAGACGAGAGAGAGAGAGAGAGGAGAGAGAGAGAGAGAGAGAGAGAGAGAGAGAGAGAGACGAGAGAGAGAGAGAGAGAGAGAGAGAGAGAGAGAGAGAGAGAGAGAGAGAGAGAGAGAGAGAGAGAGGAGAGAGAGAGAGAGAGAGAGAGAGAGAGAGAGAGAGAGAGAGAGAGAGAGAGAGAGAGAGGAGGAGAGAGAGAGAGAGAGAGAGAGGAGAGAGAGAGAGAGAGAGAGAGAGAGAGAGAGAGAGAGAGAGAGAGAGAGAGAGAGAGAGAGAGAGAGAGAGGAGAGAGAGAGAGAGAGAGAGAGAGAGAGAGAGAGAGAGAGAGAGAGAGAGAGAGAGAGAGAGAGAGAGAGAGAGAGAGAGAGAGAGACTATGACACTAACATGCATTTCTTACTCCTTGTCAGATAGACTACTGCATCTGCTATACAGAAGGAGGCTAATCCGTTATTTTTCTATCCAAATATATTTTTATAAAGACAAGCATTATATTGGTAGATTATAGTAGTAACTCTGGTAGACCGAAAACATCAACTCAACTCAAGTTCAACTGTCTGAATCAGTTGGAGAGCCGGTGCGCACTGCTTTCATATCATAGGTCTGCAGTGTACAGTAATAGGCTGATATCCACACCAAAAGTTTGTACACTTTATACGGGTAATTTCAAAAGTACACTATATATACAAAAGTATATGGACACCCCTTTCCAATGAGTGGATTCTGCTATTTCAGCCACACCCATTGCTGACAGGTGTATAACATCGAACACACAGCCATGCAATCTTATAGACCAACATTGGCAGTAGAATGGCCTTACTGAAGAGCTCAGTGACTATCAACATGGCACCATCATAGGATGCCAACCAGTCAGTTTGTCAAATTTCTGCCCTGCTAGAGCTGCCCACGTCAACGGTTTGTGCTGTTATTGTGAAGTGGAAACATCTAAGAGCAACAACAGCTCAGCCGTGAAGTGGTAGGCCACACAAGCTGACAGAACGGGACTGCCGAGTGCTGAAGCGTGTAGCTTGTAAACATTGTCTGTCCTCGGTTGCAACACTCCCTACTGAGTTCCAAACTGCCTCTGGAAGCAATATCAGCACAAGAACTGTTTGTCTGGAGCTTCATGAAGTGGGTTTCCATGGCAGAGTAGCCGCACACAAGTCTAAGATCGCAATGCGCCATGCCAAGCGTTGGCTGGAGTGTTGTAAAGGGCGTCGCCATTGGACTCTGGTGCAGTGGAAACGTGTTCTCTGGAGTGATGAATCACACCATCTGGCAGTCCGACGGTTTGGCGGATGCCAGGAAAATGCTACCTGCCCCAACTGTAAAGTTTGGTGGAGAAACAATAATGGTCTGGGGCTGTATTTCATGGTTCGGACTAGGCCCCTTAGTTCCAGTGAAGGGAAATCTTAACGCTACATCATACAATGACATTCTACACAATTCTGTGCCTCCAACTTTGTCTCAACAGTTTGGGAAATGTCCTTTCCTGTTTCAGCATGACAATGCCCCCGTGCACAAAGCGAGGTCCATACAGAAATGGTTTGTCGAGATTGGTGAAGAAGAACTTCACTGGCCTGCGCCAGCACCCCAACTCAAAATATCTTCCCGCAGATATGATTGAATTGTGTTGTATTACCTTACCTTTGGTTGATCTTCTAACTGGTGCAATTTCTATTTTGTCATTTATCCGGGTGTTTGTTTTTTCAATTAATTTCATGGACATATATAACATATATTTATAAAGTGTTTTGCATTTCCATTTGGTGAAAAATGTTGACAGAATCAGGACAACAATACCACATAATATTACACTGAGCTATATGTCTCCATGCTAGTTACTTTTTCTAACTAATATTGCTCAATCTCATGCTGTGACTTGCTCACCAACACCAAACAAGGAGTCAAAGTCATTACCCCCAAACACGTTAATTATCCTGCTCTTGCTGAAATAGATAGATCCAAACTCAGACATTCGCTGCTGCGCCACATCAGGCATCTCATTGCATAATGATTCCCTTTTCAATAGTGACTGACAGCTCATACCCCAAGGACAGCGATTAAGTGGAGAGGACAGCAGAGGCCTCTCCTTTGTCTCGCTGTCTCCTCTTTCACACAGAGAAGTAATCTCATCTCCACAGATAATCATTCAAGTCCTCCCGTTGACTGGGAAACGACCCGGTGACCCTCTGAGACCTTGAATTATGATTTTTCTCTCTTTTCAGGGGCCAGTATGATGATAGTATATAGACATCCCTGGAGGTCACTGTGGTCTTTGTAATGCTACAAAGTCATATTTCCCCTGTCTCACTATCACCCAGGCTAATGATGTTTATAAAAGGGGATGCATTTTTTGTTGTT